>NW_015971593.1:371793-660766 GCF_000835475.1 Cladophialophora bantiana CBS 173.52
CTCCTTCTCCTTCTCCTTCTCCTTCTCCTTCTCCTTCTCCTTCTCCTTCTCCTTCTCCTTCTCCTTCTCCTTCTCCTTCTCCTTCTCCTTCTCCTCCTGCTCCATCTCTCATGTACCATCGGTTTACAGAACACAACAGATCAGAATAGAACAAAACCGAGGTCGAGAACGTCCCACCAAACAAGGGCGAGGCCTCCTTCCTCCCTTTCATTCCGTACCCCCTTTTCGGCTTTTGGCCCTAAAATTCAAAGTCTGAAAACTATAGTCAAAGGTAGAGGGAGTCAAGCCCAAGACTCAAGGATAGATGGTGCACCCCTATGAAGAGCTTAACCTTCCTTATCCGAGTGAGATGGATGCGCATGGGCAAATCAACTATATATATTCACATAGCCAGCCTCGCTAGGTGGGTAGACTACATTAAGAAGTCATTCATTGATCTCAGATGTCTCACACAGAGAGAGAGAGCAGGAATCGTCGTCAAGACCGCGCTCGAACCGGGAGTGGGCTATCTCTAGAAGAACGCGAGTCACGTCGAGGCTGAGAAGTTCGACGACAGGCACGCGAGGAATTCGTTCTGTGTGGTAAAGAGCGGAGGACGTTGAAGTGCTCGCTCAGTCGAAGCCTTCACCTCCTCCGGCGGTTCGGCTGGCTTAGAGGAAGGATGCCCATGGCCGTAGAGAACGAGGGGGAGGCCCAGTGGACAGAGACCATCCTTCCAACCACGAGCCATCTGGACCAGGGCTGACAAGTGCCTAGGTTTTGGGCGCTTATTTCCTTTCCTGCTTGCGACAGAGCCGCTGAGGGGCGTGTTGCTGGCCGGAAATGGCTGGGTGGAGAGTGGAGACGTGAACCAGAGGATTAGGCGGACTTTGGGAGAGATGGTCCAGGAAGGATGGAGGCGGTACGGAGTATATTAACATGGGTTCAATAAATTGGAGCTTCTGATTCGGACTGTGCATATAAGAGGCCTTCTTCGACGATCTTCTTCATCGGAGCAATAGGAGGAGGAAGCAATTCCGACAGAATACGACAAGGGCTGCCGTAGGGAAGACGGTGACGAAGGCAGCAGGTCCAGAAGACCAGGTGCGCTTCTTCTGTTCTTCGTCGTCGCCTTCACGGTCTGGTGGAGAGAGGAGTTGGGTTAGATTTCTTCGAAGCGCCGTAGACCAGGAGATCGTCATCCCTGGGCGTGCCAACGTGAATATTGATTAACCCGTCGTTGCACTGGTTGTCCTGCAAGCATATGCATGGCCCTTCACATATCCAAGCTTCAAGGTCCAGAGTATCCAAAGAGTGAGAGAACCGCCCCAAACGCTGCGACGACCATGGCCGCCATCCTCACGTCCCCCGCCTCCGCTCTTTTCACACTCTCCAGGACTCGCTCCGGAACAAGCATGCGCATCAACCCAAGCGTGACACCTCCCCAGCCCGCCAAGGTGACTAGAACAGGCCAGGAGCGACACCACACGTTGTGATTTTGGGCAATGGCGAGGCCGGAGACGAAGATCACAGAGCCGTTCAGGAAGATGGTCGGCGCGGAGCTTGTGGCCCAGATATGCGCGTTGAACGACTCCGTTAGCGAGATTGTGACAAGCGCGGGGCCGATGAGGCGCGCGAGTCGATGAGATTTGGTAGTCATGGCAAACGAAGCAATGGTTGGCTGTCTGCGAGAGATTGGGTCCGACTGTCTACAGAGTAGTTGATGGACTGGAGATTGCAAAATGTTCTCTCCGCTATAGACAGCCGAGCCTAAGCGCAGCAACTGTCAGCATAGCATTTCTTTGGAATTGGGCATGTCGTTAGATCAACGTTCTGATGCTCTGACACGCCGAGAACTCTGCTCGGCTGATGCATTAGTGCAGACGATTACTAATGTCGGTCTCGGAGATGTTTTAAGAGCTTGAGGCTTTACTTGTCGTTGAAATCAGCCAGGGCAGTGGGCCTGGGAGTTAGACGATCTCAAAGTGATTTGCATGTGTTAAGAGGTTGTCTAGCACATGGCGGCAACAACACGACCCGCCACCTTGTCTCCATCCTGTGAGACTGAGCAGCAACTCAAATGGCAGAACGAGTTGCGGCGCATCCTGGATCCTTGCTTGAGGCTGACGGGAACGTTGCAGTGAACCAACGACAGACTTTGTCAATGGTACCGATAAAGAATAGTGATCCTAGAAACCGCCATTTTCAAGCACTTTTGTTAGTCATTGTGCAGTAGCAGTCTAGCAGAGGACTCAGAAAGAAGGCGTAATGATGGTGGGCATTGGAGCGCTATTTGGCCGCGTGGAGGAACTGTGAGGCTCGAGGAAGGAGGTTGGAAACAAGGCTGATAGTGGTTGCGTGGAGGAGAGGGACGCGGCCTTCCAATCTAAGTAATAACCTCTCACAGCTCGGCGGGAGGATAAGCAAAGACTGCCATTGATCCACCGGGGGGGTAAGCGCAGTCGAGGGGACTGAGCAGTCGGTGCAGTCAACTGCGGCGGGCAGGGCGGCCGCATGCAGCAATGTCAACCTCAATCCTTAGTAATAGGAGGCACTGGAACAGGAAACGATAAACGCCTAACGCCGCGACTGGGACGAGCAAGACGAGACGAGCGAGAGCAAATGGGATGGAGGGATAGGAGGGGGCGTTCGGCTCCTCGGTTTCCATCTTGATACTTGAGGACAACGAGGGGAAGAAGAACCAATCGGCCGCAATGAATCCATGACATCACCGTAGCCAGGTGGGGGAATAGAGAGAAATTGAAAGAAGGGGATGAGGTATAGAGGGGGACAAGCGACGGCATTTGGGCGAAAGACCGGTTCGAGACGCGCTTGCTGGTTGATGCATAGGCACGTTCAACATCTCCCCCATTTGTACCGCGTACGTATATAAACCCACAGACCTGCCAGCCTTGTCCATATCCCTCATCGACCAATCCGCCCAACCCTCCGGTCCAATCCATCCCACACAACTCCCTTCAACCCGCTCATCTCGATATGGCTCCCGAACTTCCAACGCGCAAGCTTGGCAAGAACGGCCCGGAGGTGACGGCCCTCGGTTTTGGCCTCATGGGCCTCTCAGCCTACTACGGCAAACCGAAGCCCGATGAAGAACGCTATGCCATGCTCGACCACGTCTACGAGGCCGGCGAGCGCTTCTGGGACTCGGCTGACATTTATGCCGACAACGAAGACTTGCTGGGTCGCTGGTTCAAACGAAATCCGGGCAAGAGGGAGAA
Organism: Cladophialophora bantiana CBS 173.52; assembly: GCF_000835475.1. Classification (NCBI taxonomy): domain Eukaryota; kingdom Fungi; phylum Ascomycota; class Eurotiomycetes; order Chaetothyriales; family Herpotrichiellaceae; genus Cladophialophora; species Cladophialophora bantiana. Next base: position 375,012 of record NW_015971593.1, read on the forward strand.
CATCTTTCTTGCCACAAAGTTTGGCAATTTCGTCGATCCCAACACGGGTGCTCGCCAGGTCAGAAACGAGCCAGACTATATCAGAGCAGCGTGCGAGAAGTCTTTGAAACGATTGGGTATTGATCAGATCGATCTGTACTATTGCCACAGAGTGCAAGCCAACCAACCCATTGAGATCACCGTCAAAGTCATGAAAGAGCTGCAAGATGCCGGCAAGGTCAAGTACCTGGGTCTGAGTGAGTGCAGCGCCGACACTCTCAGGAGAGCTTGCAAGGTAAACATGTCCGCCTCGCCCCTTCGACTGCTCGCTAACTCGTGAACCCAGGTGGTGCATATTGACGCTGTTCAGCTGGAATACAGCCCGTTCTCCATGGACATTGAGAGTCCTCAAATCGGTCTCCTCAAGGCTTGCCGTGAACTTGGAGTTGCGGTCGTGGCATACTCGCCGCTTGGTCGAGGTTTCCTGACCGGAGGCATCAAAAGCCGGGCCGACTTTGAAGAAGGCGATTTCCGCAGCTTTGCACCTCGATTCAGCGAGGAGAACTTCCCCAAGAATCTCAAGCTGGTGGAGGATATCAAGGCCATTGCTGACGAGAAGAGCTGCACTCCGGGTCAACTTGTCCTTGCATTCTTGATGGCTCAGGGAGACGACATAATCCCGATTCCTGGAACCACAAGAGTCAAGAACTTTGACGAGAACATGGGTGCATTGAACATCAAAATCACACCACAGGATAACGAGAAGATCCGGAAGGTCATTGATGCGGCTGAGGTACACGGTGCTCGGTATCCCGAGGCTTTCTCCAAGGCTCTATTTGTTGACACCGTGCCGCTGAGAGAGTAATCTGTAAGGGCTTTTTCCAAAAAGGGATGAGCGAGAAGAGAGACGATTTCTCATTCACTACCAAAGCGGAGGAGAGACTTGTCGACATACCCTGTTCCGTGTAGCCATAAAATTACATTTCGTAAAATCGCGCCGTTGAAACCATTCACAACACCATCGCCCCTCAATTGCTGAAACGCCGGACGAGATGTGTGTCCGGCGATCTGCATTCAATCCTCAATCTGCCTCATCTTGGGAACCTGCCATCTCCTCCGTGGTCCAAGGTCCTGTAGGCTGAACTGTGGTTTTCTCGGCTGATTTCGGAGAAAGAGGTGGTAATTGGCCTTGACTCGACTCATGGCCCGCCGTGTTTGAATCTTTTGGTGGTCGAGGAGGATGCTGCTGTATGCGAAGCTGAAGCGGGGAGCGCGAGGCGCGGGCATGGTGAATGTGAGAGGGAGTCTGGGTATTGAGGTTTTGCTTGATTTCACAGCTTTATGTAGTGAGCAAGCGCATGTATGTCGTGCCGCTAGCGGCAATGTGAATGAGATTAAGGACTGCTTCTGTTTGAGGGAGCGAGTGGTTGGGATGGGAGCCTCTAGTGCCTGCTGTACACAGCGCACCGAGTACACAAGGCTGGCATTGGAAATATGAGCGGAAGTTAGTCTCGCCGCACCTTCCTTGCCAAGCGCTCCTCTCTACTCGTACATTGAAGTTGACACCATTCTCGAGGGGCTCGCTCTTTAGATTCCACATCGTCCTTGTCCCCCAGACCATATCTTGTACTCGATCCGGTAAAAACTCTGTAAGAATTGGCCATCATGGACCCCTTCTCCGGCGAAGGCGGTATGCACATCATCCTAGCCTCGCATCCTGAAACTCACCTACTGACCAGAGTTCAGAACTCCTCAATATATCCACCGCATTCTACACTCACGCCTACCGCACCGTTCTCGCATTTGACACCTCTTCCCTCTCGTCAGAAAACAAGACCACAGCACAGATTCTCAAATACCGCGCACAAATAGCGGTCGGCGATGCTTCCTCCGTTATTTCCTCCCTCAAACAATCGCAAGACGCCGCCTCTCGCTCAATAGTTGCTTTGGCACAACAAGCGGCCGCCAACCACTCCGCAGCACTCGAAACTGCATTGGCTCTGGCTGAATCGGATGGCGAAGATGCCGTCGTACAAATATGTTGCGGTACTGTCCTCGCGGCGGCAGGCGAATATGTGAAAGCCGTCGACCTCTTGTCCAAACACCAAGGCTCCCTGGAAGCCGTGGCAATACTTGTCCAGATCCACCTAATGCAAAACCGCACAGATTTGGCGATCAAGGAAGTCGCCGCTGCGAAACGCTGGGCTCAAGATTCGTTACTCATCAACCTAGCCGAAGCTTGGACAAATCTAAGAGAAGGCGGCCAGGAGAAATACCAATCTGCTTATTACGTCTACGAAGAACTTGCATCCACGCCAGGGAATACCAGTCCTACGGCATTGGTGGGCCAGGCTGTTTCCGAGATACATTTGGGGAGATTGGAAGAGGCCGAGGCGGCATTGCAGCAAGCTGTGGGAATGGCAAATTCAGATGTACAAGCCATTGCCAATAGCGTTGTGTTGGCGAGCATTGTCGGGAAGAAGAGTGATGATGTCCAAGCCCTACTCCAGCAGCTACGGGAGAGAGATGCAGAACATACGCTATTGAGGGATTTGGAAGAAAAGAGCCAGCTCTTCGATAATGCTGCGGCGAAGTACAGTGCGAAAGTTGCAGCATGAGAAGTGTCGCCGACGCTGTTTGATATTACGAGAAGGTGCAGTCCTCGGCAGGACAGAGAAGTAAATGACCAAAAGATCCATCCTCCAACTTTTCATGAAAGATATGACATATGCAAGGCGCACAAAGGGACAGGAAGTCGCGGGAAGGCGCTCTTATAGACAGAACAGCGCAAAAATTACACGCGTCTTGCACTATTACTCTGGCCCTTCTGGAGCATACATGGTAGGGTATGTAGGAGTAGAAACAGTCTTCCTTTCCTCACCCTCGAAAGATGGCGGGATTCGGGAGTGATCGGTTATTGGGGCTCGAATCAAAGGTCATTCACTCAGTGGCGCCTTGGATTGTGTGTTTTTCCGCCTCATATTACGTTCCAGATGACCCAGTGCGAGTTTCCTTTTGGACGACGGGATTGGAAGTGGAGAGCATGGCATGCGTTACCACCCCACTGCATCATCCATATCGTACACCATCGACTACATCCCTCGAATGGACAGACGGATACAAGACTTTTCCTTCTCCTGATTATCTTTGAGGCCCAGTTTCGTTTCACCTTCAGGTCTTCTTCTGCACTGGGTCAAATGGGCAATCTAGGGCTTCTCAACCCTTAAACGGCTCAGTACACGACACGAGGCAGGTGCAGTGAGTGGTCCTGTTGCAGGTAATGACGCCATTGATCTGTTGAACCCCGTTGATGGCGACTTGTCCGGATGCAGTGGGAACGATGGTAGAGATCAAGGCTCTCTCCCCTTGATTCTCGCTGTATCCGCCAAATTAGGATAGGCCTCGGCAAACAAGGGTCCCAAACTCCAGTTTTCAAGGCGCCGAATATGGCTCTCAAAGACTGGATTGATAACCGGCTCTTCTTTCTCCGAGGTGCTCAGTAGACAATCCACCGGATCGTACGGCCAGTTGACACTGAGACCCGAAGTATATGGAAAGAACCAGTTGTCGAAAGGATAATCTTGCGGGTTTGCCACGACCTTATCTCGCATCCGCGGCCAGAGGATATGGTCCATCCACGCTGGATGAGGGTGGAAAACTTGCGCCGGGGTAGGCCGGGACCACTCGGGTAGCCGCTCGTAGTTCTCCTTGGTCGGGTGGATTTGCCAGCGCATATGGGTGAACATGACGTACAATGTCGCCACTTGTTCAGGCAGTTCGGAGATGTTGGGGAATTTCGAGATGATGTCCGTCATAAGCTGGGATAAATCGTCGAGCGAGCGGCGGGGCCTGCTGGGATTCAGGAGAGAGGAAACAGAAGGGTAGGATGGTGTGGTGGGAAGAGCGTTGGCGGCCCCCACCGGTTCACCCTGACGAGATTGTAAGAATTTGAGGAGTAAACTGTCAAGAGGGCATGTGGGCGGACTATTTTTGGGAAGGACACTCCAGGATACTGTAGGAAGTTGTAGTTGGTCGGGCAGAGTTGAAGGAAGGGCTGGGTAGGCGGAGCCCAGGCTGTCAGGCGAGGTCTGCTGCTGCATCTGCGGCTGTTGAGGTCGCAGTCGAGGTTGAGGGCCTGCATTGCCTGTTCGCTGTCCCAAAAGATCGAGCAGGAAACCAAAATTGACACGCTCCCCGCCGTCATTCAACTCGAGACTCCGTTGGAGGTTGTCTCGCTGGTTGTTCAGAGCATCTCTGGACGCAGGTAAATGCCTGTGCTCCTCGGCCCCTTCTGCTCCAAACGGGGAGGGATGCGTTGAGGCTTCTAACTGGGCTTGTGAGATATTGGGAGAGACGGAGAAGCTTGCACTCCCATTTCGCTGGCTGTTGAAGGAGGTTGGATCCGCTTGGGCGCCGTTGTTTGGCGGGAAGACAGGTCTAGGATGGGGATTCGCTTGGCTTAGTCCGGCGTGGACATTGTGCTGCGCGGCGGTTGCGAGATCTAACAGGCACAACAGTTAAGATGGAACAGCCGGAATTGTTCAAGAGAGTGAAGAGCAATACCGGTCAAACCCTGCGCTCCTACTATGGGTTGAATGATGGACATGACCGAGGCGAGCCTCCTCCGAATCTCCTCATTCTCGGCCTGGATGGCATCTTTCTGTCTGATGACGGCTTCAAGCTCTTGATACGGTTGGTGGGATGTCAGCTCCTGTATCCTGCGCTCCAGATTCTCAATCGTCTGCTTTGTGCGCTCTCGAATGGCACGTTGGGCTTCCCGGTCGTTGGCACGCTTTTTGGCAAGCTGCTCTGGGGTGAGGGTGTCGACACTGCGTGAGCCAGGCGTGGCATTTTTGCGTTTTCGGCCATCCTGCCATAGAGAAGAGGGAGAGAGGTTGTAGTCGGCCTGTGCGGATGCGGAGGCATGAGAGGCAGGAGAAGCTGGATCTCGCTGCATGTTGAGCGACCTTGCTTATCAAGGGAAAGCTGTGCCTGCAACGCTTGAGTCAGTGATCAGGGCAAAATGTGAAGGACCTTACTCGGGAAAAGCCCGTTTTTGTTCTGGTTCGATGCGCTGATACGTCGAGGACGTGGAGAATAAATCACGGTCTGACAAAAGGGTGACTTCGAATACGGCGTGTGGCTTGTCGATCCGGGGAGCCGGCTCGCCGGATATAGGGCAAGTTAGGGCTGGTTGGGCTGGACAAGGCTAGGTACCGAGTATCGCGCACGAAGTAATAGAAAGTCAAGGGGTTGGTATTCTTCGGTTCAGGTGGGGAATCGGGTCGAAGAACAGTCAGTGAAAGAAGAAGCATTTTGTTAAAGACATTTTTTTCATCACTTCTTTGAATTTTTTTTTTTTTTTCCTCCTGTCTTTCAGCTATCTACCTCATTGCTCCGTCTGTGATCGGGGATTTCTGAAACTTTCACCTTTTGCTCTCTCCACTTCCGTCAAAGAACATGCCCCTAGATCCCAGTAGATATGAAAATATGGCAGAGGATCAGCACCTTCACAGGCTCGAATGTCCAGCCTAGTTCAAACTTCAGTTCTGTACGTTACAGTGGTTCCAAAACTTGAATTCCGTTTCGACCTCATAGACGGCTGGATAGCTGTAGAGAGCACCTTTAGCCACCGGGTCCTCCTCGAAGAGCGCTTCCGCGACATGTTCCATCCCAAAGTACTCGTTGTCATCCAAGCCACAACTGACAAGCTCTTTGCTATGCTTGGCAACTTTCGCCTTCGAGGTTGCCTTAGCCGCCTCTGAGTGTTGTTGGACGCCGCTCTGCTTGAACGGTATATGTTTTCCTTTCAGGGGAGCCAAGTGTCGGTTTCGTTCCTTGTCCAGCATTCTGCCATTAAGCTTCAGAAACTTGAACATATCTTTGGTTTGCTTTGCTGCACTCCGACCTAGAAGGAGATCGTACTCGTAGCCTACGAAGGCCAGCTGATTGTCGCTGAATTGAATGAAGTCCTCTCTCTGGAGATCCTCTCCAATCGCGTAGGCTTTGTCGGTTTCAACTGAATCCTGCAAAGGTATCTTTGTTTTTTCACCAATGAAGGCCGAGAGATCAGCCACATCTCTCGAGATGAAGAGATCAGTGAGGAAGAGTCGAGTGACAGATCGAGGCACTGCTATAATGAATTCTCGAGCAAACCAGGGCGACTGAGAATAGAGATGAAGTTTAATAACTTGAAGAGATTCCATTCGTGAGACGCAATTATTTAACGCCCCCATAATAAAGTTTGCATAGTGATGGCTTTCCTCAGACAGGGCACCATGAACGCAAATTTTGAGTTTGCGCAATCGTTTGGCGATATGTAGTCTATGCAGAAGGAAAGTAGCCTCCTGATAGAAATTAATTTTGTTCGTATGCACTTGGAATTCCATGTCTGGAATCACCAGTTCTAGGCTTTCCAGAGTAGTAGCCGTTTTTACAGTGATCCGACTTGTGGAGAAGATGAAATTCGAATCGACACGTAGTTCTCTCACCAGAGGGGCATGCTCGTGCACCGGGAATATGAGATTGCCAACTGCCTGGCATATGTTGATGTACCCGCCATGTAGGACAGTCCCGGGATCTGCTGCAATGTACAACTTTTCCAACGGTGGTTTGTTCCTGAGGATATGTGCTTGAAGTAGAGGAAGGTTGAGGTTGTCCAAAACTAGGACCCTCAGCTTCGCTAGCCAGGGAATGCTGTTGACCAGAGCCAGGCGACGTTGGTGCTGCTGTCCATCAATGGATAGCCGGCGGACCCATGGTACAATCGAAATATCATGTTTACCACAAGGGTGAGTAGTGGAACTCGTCTTGACCGCATAACCATCTACTCCTACGCCGAATAGGTGGAGCTCTTCAAGCCGAGTTGAACGTCTCAAAACTTCGGCCATCTGGAGGAAGACATTACTATGGCTGTTGTGCGGAATTCCAAGGAAGAGAGTTTTGACACGCTAGTAAACATTGCTCTTGATCGTGTTTATATTCAACGTCGTCATGAGGAACTCTTTCGCTCGACTGGCTGGCACTAATACAGTGGATTGGAAATTTCGGCATCTGCATGATTCGTGGTATGTCTGTCGACAGATAAAATGAAATATCTCGCATCCGGTCGAAGGTCGAGCCCCAATGACCTGCTGGGAAGGGATAAGAAGTGCCACAACGGCGTCTCGAAGTTCTTGGGGAATACCTAGGAGGTGGTTCTTCGGGTATTCGATGGTGGAAGGTTGAACAGTTGCAATTTGAGACTGAAATATACCCGCCAATTGAGGAGCCCTTGGTCGGATATTTGCGCAATGGAAATGGGTCGATATCCGCTGGAAATGTCCTACCAAAGGATGAGTGAGGTCTAGACATGAAAAGTCCGTGCCTTGCTACCGTTGTTGACTCCATTCATCTGCACAGCAGTAATGGGTACCATTTTGACTGGACGAATGAAGGTTGTCTGCCTTCTATGACAGAGAAAGCAAATCGGAAAGTGATATAAGTCCGCACCTTCAACTTTGAGGCTCAGGAATGACGGAAAATCCGAGTTCGTCTTGGAATGAACGCTGCCTCGGTCACTGATACAACGAAACAATGGTTGCTTGGTCGCAAACTTAGGCAAACAGTTCTTGAATGTGTGATATCACCGGTGAACCTCCAGATCGAGACACGTTGAGACGATGGGAGAAAGAACGAGCCAGCTCGTGAGCTTTTTAAGGAGTGATTCAAGCTGTGAATGAGCCAATCAGGCAATGGGTGAAGATCATGAAGGTTTATATACCGTATAGGTGAGCACGTGCTGCCGCGTTTTCTCGGCGCCTGTGGCTGGTACCGGCGTTATACAGCATGCGATCTGGAGAAGGAGTATGTGATCTGAACCAGGAATAGCTTTCAGAACTCTTTCACTTGCAGACGCAAATTGTACTGCTGGTGTGAGGTATATATGAAGCAGCACGTGATCCGAATCAGGAACTGCTTTCAGAATTCCTTCACTTGCAGATGCAAGTTGTACCGCTAGTGTGAGGTATCTTGGAAGACGGAGATTTGGCTGGAGAGAGAATACACTTGCAACCTATAAAAAGCTTACCGGTGGCCAGCAGACAAGCAAGTGTGAGACATGGATTGCTCAACTTATCAAGAGCGATAGCACCGAATCGTCAAAATACATGGCAACCCTTAGGAACACAAGTGATTCTCATCCACGGCCATGGAGTCCTTGACTCAAAGTGCTCATAGTGAATGAACGGGCTTGTGGAAACACCCCGACCGTTAAGTCCTGAGAGAGCAAGCGGAGAAGGACCACATTTTGTTTCTGAGACTGCTGTTTCCTTGTTCTATCCGCTTCCTGGTCAAAGTTGGGAGAGAGGGTTTCATATCCATGTCTAAGTCAGTTGACAAGATGCAGGAGCTTTTGATACAGTTCGTTGAATGTTGATTCTGATGGTTTGGCGAGAACAGTCGTCCCTACCTTGCCAGAGACGTGACTGGAACTTCTACGTCTTGGACAGAGGAGTTGATCATGTATTCGCGACGGGTGTGAGGTCTGTGATATGGATCGCTCCAGGAGGATAGATCTAAAGATAGCTGATTTGACTGTCTGGACACTAGACAGTAGGAAGATGGTTGCTTGTCAGTCAGAGAAGAAGAAGAATCTGAAATTGAGCGTCGTCGAGATTTCTATCGTTTCACGTAGTCACGGGACTCGGTCAACCTTCCTTCCAGCAATCTGTTGCATGTCACCGCAGCCGCATCTGTTTTCCTACCAAAATCCATCGAGCTTCACATTCTCTTGTTGTTCCTAACTCCTAGACGGCGGTGGAGGGGTTGGAGGTTATGCAGGGGAGGCTCTATGCTCGCCAGTCGGTGAGGCTGCGCTTTGTCCGGACCCTGCAGACAACCACCATTCGAGCTACCTCCCAAGTTCCTCGCCTGGACTTTCGTGCCATCGATGTTAAGTGGCAGCAGAGATGGGCAAGCCAGCCGAAAGTTGTAGGACAGTCGAGTCCTCCGCGCAAATCCTACGTCCTACCCATGTTCGCCTATCCGTCCGGATCTCTTCACATGGGGCATCTTCGTGTCTACACCATCTCGGACGTTATTGCCCGTTATCGACGAATGCAAGGTTTCGATGTGCTTCATCCGACCGGCTGGGATGCTTTTGGACTCCCGGCAGAGAATGCCGCAATCGAGCGCGGCATTGATCCGGCTGTTTGGACGGAAGATAATATCGCAAAGATGAAACGGCAGCTCAAGAGCATGAATACAAGTTTCAACTGGGATGCTGTAGGTCAGAGGCATAGAATACATGTACATAGTGCTGATCAACTGTTCGTAGGAAATATCAACATGTTCGCCGTCGTTCTACAAGCACACCCAAGACATTTTCCTAAGGTTGTATCACCGTGGATTGGCATATCAAGCGGAAGCGCTGGTCAATTATGATCCCGTCGATAAAACAGTCCTCGCCAATGAACAGGTTGACCACAATGGACGCTCCTGGAGGTCCGGAGCCCCTGTGCAGCAGATCAAACTACGCCAGTGGTTCTTCAAAATCACAGAGTTCAAGGAGGACTTGCTACGAGACCTGCATTATCTGTCGGACGGAGGAAAGTGGCCTGAAAGAGTTGTAACCCAGCAGCGGAATTGGATCGGCCGCTCGACAGGCGCACGTATTCAGTTTGGCTTAAAGGATAACGCCGGAAACTCTTCTCACGTCCATGTCTTCACTACCCGGCCTGATACGCTGTTTGGGGTAAAATATGTTGCGTTGTCAATGACACACCCTCTGGTGGTCCAGGCTGCCGCAAAGTCGCCTGAACTACAACTGTTTCTTGACAAGCGAGCTTCCTTCCCCCCCGACTCCAAGGAAGGCTTCGAACTGCCACTTGAAGCCTTCAACCCCCTTTCTCAGGTGGGAGACTCGAATACTGAGCCATTACCAGTATTTGCCGCTCCCTATGTGTTGGAGGACTACGGAGAAGGCGCAGTGATGGGAGTCCCAGCCCACGACTCTCGCGATCTGAGCTTCTGGAAAATTCACAGGCCCTCAGATCCTGTCCACATTGCGATATCGCCAGAACCTGTGGGTAATAGCGCTGGGCACATGTACCTGGCTGAGGTGTCGGAGGCATACACTGACGATGGCTGGCTGACTTCTTTATGTGGCCCTTATGCGGGTCTTTCAAGCAGTGAGGCCAGAACAAAGATTATCTCTGACCTCAAGAAACACTGTCTCGCAGAAGCTGTCGAGTCCTGGAGGCTGCGTGACTGGCTGGTAAGCCGGCAAAGATATTGGGGTACACCAATTCCTATCATACATTGCTCAACCTGCGGACCAGTCCCTGTACCCAGAGAGGATCTTCCCGTGGTATTACCTCGACTCGACTCATCTGTCAAGGGACAAACCGGTAATCCACTAGACAAGATTGAGGAATGGGTCAATTGCAAATGTCCAGCCTGTAAAGGCCCGGCCAAGCGAGAAACGGATACGATGGATACATTCGTCGACTCTTCTTGGTATTTCATGCGTTTCGCAGACTCAATGAACGAGGCGGAGCCCTTCTCACGACGATCCGCAGCCGATACGCTCCCCGTGGATACGTATGTCGGTGGTGTCGAACATGCCATTCTGCATTTACTTTACGCACGTTTCATCTACAAATTTCTGTGCAAGGAATGTCTTATTTCCGACGGCAATGGCCATGCTGAGCCCTTCCAACAACTTATAGCACAAGGGATGGTTCATGGGAAAACGTTCTCAGATCCTGACAGCGGCCGGTTCTTGCTGCCTGGTGAGCTCGATTTTGATGGTGAAGTTGCCAGTATCAAGGCAACCGGCAAGGCCCCAAATGTCACTTGGGAAAAGATGTCTAAGAGCAAGCATAATGGCGTCGACCCGTCCGTCGCGATCGAAAAGTTTGGAGCGGATGCTCTACGGGCCCACATCCTTTTCGCCGCCCCAGTCAGCGAAGTTCTACAATGGGACGAGGAAAAGATTGTTGGGATACAGAGATGGTTTGGTCGGGTCAATCGTATCATCTCTGAGGTGGAGGTGCAGGAGCGGACAGGTCGACATGATGTCTCACAGACCCGCATTCCTGACTTGAACACCCTGAACACGAATGACGCCGACGCCCTACTTTTGACGCAAAGCACCAGCAAAAGCATCTCGCAGACATTCTCCAGAGACATTTATAGCTTGAACACGGCAGTCTCTGACCTCATCAAGCTGACAAACGGCTTAGAAGCGATTGGAATCAACAATCTGACACCTTCGATTGCACACGTTACCGTCACCGCGCTTCTGAAGATGATGGCGCCGATCACACCAGCTTTCGCAGAGGAATGCTGGGAAAGAGTGGTGCCTGACTCGGAACGGAGTATCTTCGACGTACCGTGGACAGGCGATGTCATGACCTCTGAACAGGAGGTTGCATTGCGAAGCCGCAAAACGAGCATCACTTGCGCAGTGCAGATAAATGGAAAACTACGGTTCACAGCCCAAGTCCCCTCTCCTCCACCGGAAGGCAAGGCTGGATACGACTCAGCAGCACGAGAGGCGGAGATCATCCGTGCTGTCCTTGAAACGGAAGAAGGGCGGGTATGGTTGACGGAGAAGAACAGTTGGGAGAAAAGGAAAAGAGTAATTATTGTTGGCGGAGGGAAAGTGTTGAACGTTGTGTTCTGAGGCAGAACAGTACCGTCCTGAGACGATCCCGTCATGCCGTCTTCAACATTGTGTACGATAGAACTACCGGGAATCCGAGGGATGAAGTCTCCAATCCATGTACCAACAGATAAAACTGAAGTCGGAATGCCATATTTATTCTACGTTCTCCCTTCTGCCAGCTTTTTGCATCTACAACATGAATGAACTCGTGTCACGCCAAACCTCCCCGCGCTAAGCAGATGATTCAACTGATCTTACCACCCTTTGCCTGTTCCATAGCTTTTTGAAATACGTTTCCTTCGACGAAGGCAGTTTTCGGATAGATGTCATTTGAAAACGTCCGCTAAAACTGTTAACAGATTCCACTCCATACCTAGCTGCCTCTCCCTTTCTGCCACGTTTGCCCTTGAACATGCCCACTTTCCTTCCAATGCGCCGCCGCCATCACTGACGCTCTTGATCTCCCAAGTGGAAACAAGAATCCAGGCTCTGCGCCAGCATCACCAGCGCCACTACTCGACCCTCCCCGTGAGAATAATCTATCTATATTCTATGATGTCTTAGAATCATCTCAGGCCGTCTGCCCCAATGTAGCATGCATCGTGAACAATGATCGACGATTCCCTCCCCGGCGCCAAAGTGCACCACGCACCACCTCCGGAGGAGGCGTGGTGCAACAACAAGGATATCACCCTCCTGCCAGAGGAAATAACCTCCAGAGTGATCGGCTGCGTCGTGGGCGACGGGCTGCGCGTCTCAAACGGCGCCAGGTACGACGTCAATCTAGAGACGATCCGGTCGTTGCTGAAGACGAGCGTCTCAATCCGGCGCGAGACCTTACGACAGGTATTCCGCCGGCCGCTGCGTTTTTGCCTCAGCGGTGAGAAGACCTGCGACTGCGAGCCGCTGCTGGAGAGCATCGGGCACAAGGAGTGCCGATGCACGCTGCTGCTGGACAAGATCGTGCGGCTGCCTCTGTCCAAATGGACCGCGCTTGTCGTGCACTTTGTCCCCCTAGTACCTGCGGTGGCCGCGCAGGAGGTTGATGTTGATGTTGACGGAGCTGATGATCTCCAAGGGGACGATCAGCAGCGGCCAGAGAAACAAACATCACGACAGACTGCTGTTGATGACAGTGGGTGGGCTCTGCGCGGCGAGTTCCTGGCCGTCGTGCAGCGCGTCAAGCACTATTCCAGAAGTCTCTCGACGACGCTCTACTTCCTTCTGAAGCAGCGCGCCAACCTGTCCTGCGACGCTGCGTGTTGCGGAGTCATCGAGATGTCGCGCCGCCGCCACTACGGTCCGGTCTATTGCTCTTACGACCCGAAATTCCCGGCCCTGCCTTTCGACGTCAGCTTCGTGTTTGAGAGTCCCCCGGTCGATGTCCTTAGCGGCGGCGGGGAAGATCGCACGTTAATGCCGCTGTGGACGATGAATATGGTCAACGGCCTCCTAATGCCATGGTGGCGCTTCATCACCAAACGCGGCGTTTCACAGCAAATCAAGCTGCCTTCTTCGATCGCGGCAGCATTCACGATGGGCAGGGACCGCATCTCGCAGGAATTCCCCCACAGACCGACCGCAGTAGCGGAGCGGCTGCAGCGCGACTTTGCAGACTTCTGGGCCATCAAGCCGGGCCTGATTCCCTCATACGACGCGGCCAGCCTGTGGCCCTGTGTTGTCAACTTCGACGGCTCCTTTGAGTGGTACATGAACCCCGCGCCGCTCAAGCAGGCGCCGACAAGATGGACGATCCGTGGAGTACCTGTGATTCGCATCGTCGTGCCCGAACCTGACACAGCGGAGCAGGGCGACGGCGACGACGACTCTAGTGCTCGGTGGAGGGGCGAGTTCCTGGCTTCTGATGGCTAAAAGGTGGAAAATTTCCAATCTCCTCTTTCATTCAATCAGAGGAGGAGTGCCTTTGGCAGCAATGAGTCGCATATGGGTAAGGCATTGTCGTTAATGGATGCAGGTCATGCAATACCGACGGATGAGGGATCCAACCAAGAAAGGGAAATGACTATATACTGGTGGCACGCGAGCGACTGGTGAAAGTCTGGGATTGGAGCTATGTAGACTGAACAATCTCAAAATGACCCCAGCGTGCTGCATCATGAAGAGGTGTCCTTCCAGACGTGTTTGGCACGGTAAGCTCTCGCCCACCGCTATAAGCAAACAACTTCGTGACGATTCCAAGGTGTCCTCTCACAACTGCATCGCGAAATGGAGTCTCCAAGAAAGTCCTGTGAATTGGCATAATGAGAGTCATCAACGCTGAGGGCCTCGCTCGTTTCGACCGCAAATGTCACTTCCAGCAACCGGTCAACCACCGCTTCACCCCCATAGCTCGCTGCCTCGTGCAGGTAAGTCCGAGTTTTCACATCTTGGTATTGATACCTCGATACCTTCTCGGGCTTTTCAAGGATCCTGAGGGCTATAGCATCAGCCTCATGACGTAGCGCACACATCAATGGGGTATGACCATAGTCATTTTCGTGATCAAGTATCTCATCATTGAGGTCGATCAAAAGGGTCGCCGTCGATGTACGTCCTTCGCTGACGGCATCCCACTGCGGGCGTCCGTCCACGGGAGTCGCGCCAGCCTGTCAGTACCTTTGTCCAAGAGGCCACATCCTCAGCAAAACGGCCTGCGTTTTTTGTTACTAAGTGTTTACAATCTAGACATGACAATTCGTCATCGGTGCCTGTGTTGGGTGGGCGTCCACGACCAACGTAATCGGTGATCCAGTCATCCAGACCCCTGGAAGCGAGGAAGTGGAGGGCGCACCGGCCATGGTTTATTTCCACATATCCGTCATTTTCAAGGGCTTCCAACGCAGCGGCGACTCGTCCGTGGTCGTCCAAGAAAGACAAGGCCCCCTGCTTCAGGGATGTATTCTCGCTTCCAGAAGAAAGGTGCCAGTGGCAGAATTGAGCGCTATATCTTAAGAACAGAAATTTTTGGCTACTTCTAAACCCATCGATGTTGAGGTAGCCTTTGTGAGCATCCAGGTGCAGATGATTCAAACAGCAACTGGCTATGAATTCATGAGGATTTGGCATTAGTTGGTTCCCGAGCGATTCCAGAAAGCTTTGTGTTGTATAGTGGACTAAACGAATGATGTTGCTCTTAGAGTCGACTGTCGCCAGGCCGGCCCAACTTGAGATCACGTCATCAGGATTGTCCAAGTCGTACTCCGGATCCGGCTCTTTGGTTTCCTCATCACAATGATGACTGTCGAGAACCCCGACAACAACTTTTCCAATATCGCGCACATTTCTTCGAGATTGGGATATGTGGCCGGTTTGCGCAGGTTGTGCTCCTCATAGACGGTCTCGATCGAATCATTATTGTGTGGTTTGTGCGGAAACAGTTGGCGCACCATGCTAGAGATGATGTGGAGGAGGGACTGGGTAGCCGTCCTCTCGAAACTTATAGAAGAACGCAAGAGCTGAAGTGCCATCCTGACAGACACGCGCCGACAGCTCATTGATGATGACTGAAGCAACAACAGTCTTGCCAGCCCCGGAATGCCAGGAAGTAGCAGTGTAGAAGGGCCCCCGCTACTGAGCCAATTTGCAGTACAATGGTTCGTTGAATATCAACGTTTGGACTCTTTTTTCCGTTCGGTTTTAGCCGGATTCGCCAACTCTTGAGCTATGTGGTGTTGCAGTGAACTAAGACTAGGAGATCAGTGGTTCCCGAGTACAGGCCCTGTGTTATGTCTCACCTGTCCAAACATTGACGTATACTAGCAAGTAGCTGGATAGACAGTTTGAGCCGAAAGCGAAGCTGATTTGCCTCGTTGGGATTCCATTTGAGGCGTTTCCATATTCGCTG
Source organism: Cladophialophora bantiana CBS 173.52 (assembly GCF_000835475.1). NCBI lineage: Eukaryota > Fungi > Ascomycota > Eurotiomycetes > Chaetothyriales > Herpotrichiellaceae > Cladophialophora > Cladophialophora bantiana. Next base: position 390,485 of record NW_015971593.1, read on the forward strand.
TGGCACCTTTCGAGGAATTGCAGCTGGTGAACCAAGTTCAGTGTGGGCATCGATGACATGGTTCAGGTCTTTCAAGACGGATTCACAGTTGTTCATAGCGATTTGCAAGTCGTGCCTGATTGAATCTGCAAGCTCATCGTCTTCGATCTGAAGCTTAAGGTCGGCGACAACTATTTGAAGTGTTCGCGTCCTAGAATGATGAGAGGAAGTTACTCGTGAATGCAAGGCAAAAATACGAACTCGACAGCAAGAGCACTGTATTCCGAAGGCGCTTCCTTGAACCGTTTCCTTGTGCTTTCCACCAACTTTGCAACTTTAGGAAATCTGAGATGGAGAATCCAAAGCTCATGGCGCAAAGCCTTGATAAGAAGGACTGTGTCCCGCTTGAATTGAAAAGAATGCCGGATGACAGAGCCAGCGCGAGAGGACGTAAAGGCTTCGTCGCTCTAGATATGGCTGGGTGGTTACCAACTGTGCACAAGCTGAACACAGCCTTACTCGGTAGCCCTTTCCCACTCGTCGCTTTGTAGGCACTCCAAATGCCGAAGTTTATCCGATGGGCCAAAATTGTTCGCCGTCGCCGCTGAGACTCATCGCATTGTTTCGCATGCGTGTATCCCATACCCCGACTAGACTTCATCATGAGGCCGGCGTTACGGCAATCGAGCCCCTTCCAATGGGGCCACACTCCCCGAACCAGGTCTTGTATTTTATTGCGACAGCGTCGTTTCTTTGCGGCTGTGGCGGACGCAATCAAGTATGCCTCTCGGGTCTTCCTTGTTTACACATTTGTACTGACTCAATCCAGGCATTACGACGTAGTCGTAATCGGCGGCGGCCATGCAGGGACAGAGGCCAGTGCAGCTGCAGCAAGATCAGGCGCTCGCACAGCGCTAGTTACTCCGTCTTTATCCAACCTCGGGGTCTGTTCCTGTAACCCTAGTTTCGGTGGCATTGGCAAGGGCACTATGATCCGAGAGATCGATGCGTTAGACGGAGTCGCCGGTCGCATAATTGATAAAGCGGGGATCCAATTTCGAATGTTGAATATCAAGAAAGGTCCTGCGGTATGGGGTCCGCGAGCGCAGATTGACCGAGATCTGTACAAGAAATACATGCGGGAAGAGATGTTGTCAACACCAAACCTGAGCATATTAGAAGGCAAAGTCGCAGATATTATTGTTTCAAGAGAGAATATCGACGCGGGGGACAAGGTATCGCAAGGACGTATAACTGGCATTCGACTTGAAGATGGCCAAGTCATTCCTGCATCCCATGTGGTTATCACTACTGGGACGTTTCTCGGTGGAGAGATACATATTGGACTGGAGGCCTATCCTTCCGGACGGATGGGCGAGGCTGCTACCTTTGGCTTAAGCAAGTCATTACGGAGTGCAGGATTCACATTGGGAAGACTGAAGACAGGAACTCCACCACGGTTGGACCGTGACACCATTGATTTCAGCGTTTTGCAAGTGCAGCCAGGCGATTCACCGCCAACGCCCTTTTCCTACCTGAATAACACCGTTGAGATCGGAGATGCTGGCCAACTGAATTGCTGGACCACCTACACCAATGAAGCGTCCCATGAGATAATCCGAGCTAATCTGGACAAGTCGATTCACATTCGGGAAACTGTCAAGGGGCCTCGATATTGCCCGTCCCTGGAATCTAAGATTATCAAGTTCAAGGATAAACAAAGACATATGATTTGGTTGGAGCCCGAAGGCCTTGAGCCCAACACAATCATCTATCCCAATGGCATCAGCATGACAGTTCCAGCTGATGCTCAGTACGCCATGCTCAGGACCGTCAAGGGACTGGAGAATGTCAAAATGCTTCAACCTGGGTACGGTGTCGAGTACGATTATATTGACCCGCGAAATCTATTCCCGACCCTCGAGACGAAGCTCATAAAAGGGCTTTTCCTAGCCGGGCAAATCAACGGCACCACAGGCTACGAGGAAGCGGCGGCTCAGGGAATTGTCGCAGGTATAAATGCAGGATTATCCGCCCAGGGAAAAGGACCATTCACTCTTTCCCGCGCCGAAGCATTCATCGGCATCCTCATTGACGACCTCATTACAAAGGGCGTGAGCGAACCGTACAGAATGTTCACAGCGCGAAGTGAATACCGCATGAGCTGTCGTTCCGACAATGCGGATCTGCGTCTAACAGAGAAAGGCCGCGAGGTGGGCGTTGTAAGTGATAGGCGCTGGGCGCATTTCACAAGTACTCGGGACCAAATGGCAGAGTTGCAAAGCAAACTTGAAGAAGTCCAATACCCGAGCACAGAATGGGTGAAAATGGGATTTCCCTCACGCATCGACTCGAATCGCAGGAGCGCATTCGACATGCTACGGGTGACGGGCGTCGACATGAAAAGCATTGCTGACCGCGTCCAATCTCTCCCATCGATCTCCAACTACTCAACCAAGGTCCAGAACAGAGTACAAATTGAAAGCCTCTATGCCCCTTACATCTCCTTCCAACAGAAAGCCGCCGAATCGTTTGCAAGAGACGAGTCCCTGGCTTTGCCCGCGGATCTGGACTATGATTCGGTGTTTGGGTTGAGCATTGGAGAGAGAGAGGTGTTGAAGCTGGTGCGACCTGCCAGCGTGGGAATGGCGAGAAGGGTGGAGGGTGTCACGCCACATGGCGCGCTGAGGCTATTGAAGTATGCGAAGAAGAACGGCCGTAGCAAGATGCCGGAAGGAGAATTGATGCTTCAAGGCGATGGTGCTCAGCTTGGAGGAGCTATTGCTGTATAACATGATAACACTGGCTGCTGTACAATGTGAATCGAGGAAGGTTGCATAGCGACGGCGTCTCGAATGCTGACGGCTCTCTTCCCTCTCTGCGGCGACGGAATATTTAACACTCCTGTCTTACTCGTGTCTCATTCGAGTGGCTGTTCAAGATTGTATTGGATCACAAGCAGCTCAACGGTGGCTTTTTCTTTTCTGCGCGCATTGGATCTACCTGCGGCAGAATCACAGCCCGACGCTTAGTCAGCTACGTACTTTCCGAAAACCTCAACGTCAACTTTCTCCATACGTGTTGCGTCTACCAAGTACAGTGTGATTATTTTCGGTCTGCCTATTCGAACCAATCTTCGATATCACTTCAACAATTCACTGGAGAGAGACATTCTTATATCACAGGCAGCACGCCTAAGCATCCTCGCAACATCTAGGTCCATCAATCAGTCAGCCAGCCAGGGGGCAAATTCTTTTCCCTCTCCTTTTTCTCGAGGTATTGCTTCGCGACTAGGTAGTCGAGACTTGAATGATCCCTTCAGCCCGACAAAATGTCCAGGTCCTGGCAAGCTCGACGGTGACAATCTCGCACGGGGCGGCAATGAGTCGAGCCGCCGCCGCCGCCGCCAGATTGTCTACTCTGGCACCTCTTTCATCGCCCATTCAATGGTCGTCGAGGTATTGGAACCACGTTGCTCTGCCACGATCGTCGAACTGGCACCGAAGCGGTCATGGCAGGCGAATAGCGAGCACTGATCAGAGCCGCCCTTTCTCAACTCCTACACTGTCGTCGCGCTCGTGGCCAGGGGGTATTAGGTATGGCAGAGCTCCAACTTCACCCTCTCTTTCGATAACAAGGTACAACGACACCCTCTCCTTCCCTTCTTCCACTTCATTCTTACCTTGATGCCCCTTTAGGAAGGTATGACAACCAGCAAAACACACATATCAGCTGACGACAGAGCGTTCAAGCAGATCATGCATGAGAGTTTCAGCGTTTCACATCTCGAGTGGCCTCGGTTCACGTGGCGTGATGGTCAGTCGATTGTCGCGCGAGCGCAACTTTTCGACCACGCCCTCGATATCAAATGCGAATGGCCGCAAGAGCCTTGATAATACACAGGAGGAGACTAGCAGTAGGTACGTCACGGCGACGATATCTTCTCCCTGATTTTCTTTTCCCCTTTCTTCTCGGTGTTCGGGAGGAAAGCTTTCATCAGTCCACAGCACTCCCTTCCCTTATTTGCTAGAGGTGTCGAAGTGGTTGAGAAATAGAGCCCCTGTGCTTCTCTGGGTACGAAGGAAAAGGTATATACTTTTTCCAGTGGTTGGACTCTGTATACGGCTGAGTCCAGATGTCTTGCTCTGCTCCCCGGCCGGGGTGAGTATGGTCTTGCAAGAACATCATTGTCAATGGACATCAGAGCAAGCTATAATGCCCCTGAATGGAACACATCTCACTGGTTCCCTTTGTCATCTTCTCACTACTTATTCGAATAGAAAGATACACACTGACATCCTCTCCCTAGCGGCCTCAAGCCCTCACCAACCTCTCCAATCCCACCTCCGACCACACCGACGATCCTCCCACCCCGCCTGCCTCGATCCCTCACCCAGGCCCAGGCCCAGGCCCATGAGAACATCTACACGATCCCCAACGCCCTAACTTTGTCCCGACTCCTCTCGGCTCCATTGATAGGCTACTTCGTACTCCACCACGAACCCCTGATGGCTCTGACCTTATTCGCCTACGCCGGTTTCACGGACCTGATCGATGGCTACCTGGCGCGGCGTTTCCACTCTCAAACCGTCGTTGGCACGGTCATCGACCCCATGGCCGACAAAATCCTCATGACCACCTGCGTGGTCACGCTCACCGCGAACGGCACCCTGCCCCTATGGCTGGCCGTCATCGTGCTAGGCAGGGATGTCGGGCTGGCAATCTCGGCTATCTACTTCCGCTGGATCTCCCTCCCGCCGCCCAAAACGTTCACGCGATATTGGGACTTCTCACTCCCCTCGGCCGAAGTCCATCCGACGGAAATCTCAAAGATCAACACTTTACTGCAGTTGTTGTTGGTCGGCAATGCAATGTTGCTGCCCGTCTTGCCCGCGTGGTTCGCCGAGGCGTGGAATCTCTGGGGCGTCATGGAAGGTTGGTATTACCTTGTGGCTGCGACGACGGTGTGGAGCGGATTGAGTTATTTGGGAAATAAACAGGCCGTGAGGATATTGACGAGGGAGGAACAAGGGGAGAAGAGAAAACCAGAAGGTTGAAAGGGGAAAAGGGAAAAACTGAGCTGGGATATGGATGGGGAAGCGAAGAAAGAGTAAAGTGGTCCTTTACCATCATCACCAAGGGAAAATCATGTGTATTAATCGCACAGCTGTGCTTGTATCATCACACTCCGTCATCGGTCTTGTCCAGCATCAAGAACAACCCTACTCGGCGGCACAACGATCTTAAGACTGGTCGTCCATTCCTTCACAATGCCCATGGTCGCGTGCCACGAACGCATGAGGGTGTTGCGCACACAATGCTGAAGCAGCCGCTCGGCTTTGCATGATGTTCGTGTAGGATGGGACATCCGGCCAAAGACAAGAAGGGCGATCGGCGACTGGTGCTCTCACGTTGAAGGGCAGGAACAGTAGGTTGCCTATCGGCAGCTTCCCTTACTGAATCCATTCCTCTCCTTGGTGATACTGTCGTGGGATCCAGTCTTCCAGGACGGGTAGTCACCAGCTCCCAAAAGCGCGGATCAAAGCGACCGTCAGTCAATGCGATCACCGCGTTACCTGGCCGCCCTCGAGGGAGCATACTTTCAGTTGCCGCTAGCACCGGTACTGGCATGCTCTGGGCTTGGAGTAGACCTCGTCTTTGCGGACCGTCCCTGTCATAAAAGTACAGGACTGATTCGATTCTGCTACCGATTGCAGCAAACACAAGTGACAGGGCGGTGCCTTGCCCCGAAAACCACAGATTTGTGGAGAAGCAGGTGCTTCGACATTAATCTTTCGGCGGAGTGTCTGAGATCAAATGGGTTTGAAAAGGGTCGACGGAGGAGATATAAGTCCCACTAGTCTGAATTCCCTTGGGTCCTCTCACCTTCCTACGGCCCTGCCCAGTCTTTCTCTCGCTGTCGCAGGACCTTGATCCGGCCAGCTTCCGACCGCATCATCCACCTCCTCCAGGAACATTGTCGAGTTAACCACGTTTGTTCCTCCTAGCACCACTCTCACGCCCGGCACCGAGGCGTTGACCTGCGCTACCATTTTGGCTTCCTCATACGTGACGCCTCCCACCATAAACACGATGATATCCTGAGGTTTATCCCGCGTATGATGTCCGTCCACAAAGGGATATTGTAGTTCCTTCAATCGCCCCTTGATGAGATTTTGAAGCGTGTTTTCCAAACGCGGGGAGTGCTGTGTGTATACATTCTCAACGCCCTTCAGATTCAAATTGCGGCGGAATTGGCTGAATGGGGAAGAACCGGAGTCGAAAAGGTCGGTAAAGCCGGTAGCTCCACCAACGGGAGCAGGCTGAAGACTGTGATGATAAGCAAGAAGCTTGGGAATGATAGAGATCTTATACGCAGGGACGTCGGCCACGGAAGTAAGCAAGTCAAGGAGAACAGGGAGAGCGTTGTTGGGGTTGCGTTCGTAGCGGATGGCATAGAGTGCTACGAGGCGGATTTTATTGTCTGCCGGGATGCTCGGATTTTGAATCTGTTGCTGTAAGGTCTTGAGATCGGCAGCATGATTGTCGTTGCAGACTAAACTTTGTTCCAATTCTGAGACGTCAAGCAGTGAGTCCGCCGAGACACGACGACTGAGTTCGCTAACCAGAGTTACGTGTTTAGAGACATTGCCGGAGAGTTTTCGGAACTCTGGGTAGTCCTCGACAAAGCGTTTCATGTCGGCTATTGACTCAATCTGGGCGGTGGATTTGGTTCGGGTCTGATACTGGTCGACATATTCCTTGATGCTTCCGCCCAGGTCACCGAAATTTTGATACATGTTTTTCTTGAAGAATGGATCTTGGTCCTGTGAGAGAACGATTTCCTTGAGCTCTGGCCGGATGTCGGGAACAGCGCTCAGATCGACTCGGCCGTTGTGGATGCCGAGCAATTCATGGACTTGGGCTTGATACGTCCATTGGGTGAGTAGTGGAGTAATAGGATCATCTCTCCGGTCCAAAATCAGTAGCAGTGGCGGAGTGTCAGTCTTGCGAAAATCGAACAGTTGTTCTTCTTGGGTGATCTGGTAGCGGACTTCGGTGGCCAGCTTCTTCGCCATGAGGCTGTTCTTCTCGTACCGTATCAGCGGGTTCTTTTTTAGTGATAATAGAAGGGCGACCACACCCTCGGTGGTCCTTTGCAATGCATCGGTGTTCCAGATGTCTGGACTGTGACTCCACAGTCTCTGTTTGGGAAAACCCAGGCTCAAGGTCATCAGATCTGGGTTGACCACAATGTAATCTGCAAAGTACTCCTGGACGGCCTTCACCACCTCATGATCGTCCGCCTCGGCCAATCTTTCTAGCGAGGACTTTTTTATGATATTGCTGAAGTAGATGTTGTATTCACCATACTTGGGCTCGCGCAGCTCATCGATGAGGAACTGGATCGAGTCTGGAGATGGGCGGACGAAGCACAGACATCTGAGGTGCCGCATGCGCTCGCGGGCAGGGTTATCGATTCTGTCAATGAGGTAGATCTGGTATCGAAGGAGGGCGGACTGGGTGATTGCGGTTGATACGATGGGGACTGTCTCGGAATCTAGCAGGAGTATTTTCATCTTCTGACTTTGAGAGGCGGCAGCGCCTTCGCCAACGCCAGCAATCTTCGAGATGTAGCCCGAAATGGCCGAAGCGACGTCCATGGTGATGGTTGATCCGACGTGAGGAGGGACTGGGAGTGGAACTGTGGGCTACCGGTACATTGTAATCATGAGGACGGCTGCCAGAAGAGGTCAGCAAGAACCACAAGTAGGAGCCTCGAGAAAGACAGGATGTAATTAGTGTTGTCTGGATCTGCTGTCTGTGTCTGGTGAGGTGGTCGGGGTCATGCAGAGCCTTGCCGCAGGTGTCGCAGGAGACATGATGGTGACGAGGCTGCAGCCAAGACCAAAACCAGAGCGCGTGGTGCCTGGCATGTGACCCGATTCGATGTTGATGTCATCTTCCACTTCACTTCCACTTCGCGTCCCAAAAAATGTTTCCCCCTCGTTTCCTCATCCCTCATCTCTTGTGTGTTCCAGTTCGCAGTCCATTCCCTCGATAATGTCTGCTTGTTTCCCAAGCCCACTGTTTCTCAAGCATCCTCTTGATCTTCTGCATATAGACTGAGAGCCTGGGCGGTCAACAAAAATGCTGCCAGGGATAGACATTCGTGAGTTGGCCCCGCTCCGCCCCCATGTCTCTCCCCAGGAGAGCTCACTGACTGTCCCTTTCAGCCTTTCTCTGGCTCTCCAAGGCCATCGGGGCATCGGTCGATGAGCTCAAGCTCCTGGCGATCTTTTTACTTTCGTACCCTTTGGCTGCTATCTTGAAACGGCTTCCCGACGACAAACCACAATGGAAGAACATGTTCAGCATTGCCATCACCCTCTTCTATCTCCTTGGCGTTTATGATCTTTGGGAGTGAGTTCTCCTTCCGTACGAAATACCGTTAGCATCATTTTCATCGCTCTGTCAATGCCAAGCACAGGGCTAAAGAATGCTGTTGTAGTGGAACCGTTACATTGCTCATAGACGCAATTGGCACCTACCTAATAGCATACTATGTCGACGGCTCCCTGATGCCGTGGCTAGTATTTTGGTTTTTGATGGTTCGCTCTCTCATAGAGCCCCCGTTTTCTTCGCGTTATTCTTACCAATGACACTAGGGCCATATGTCAATCAGCCACATTGAACGACAAAGGATCGCTGATCCGAGTCTTATTGATATAACTGGGGGCCAAATGGTCACGATAATGAAACTCCACGGTTTCAGCTGGAACGTGCATGATGGAAGACTGAAAGGTGAATTATTGACCGACGCCCAGACAGAGCGCGCCGTGTACAAGATGCCTGACCTACTCGACTTCGCCGGCTATGTTTTCTTCTTCCCCTCCATCTTCACCGGTCCCGCATTTGAAGTAAGCATCCCTCTTCCATATATCATCGCTTGGGAGGTCGACGCAAATGAGACTTGATGCTCCCCACCAGAGACATCGCGTAACTAACCGTTGCATTGGAATGAATTATAGTACGCGGACTACAAGCGATGGCTAGATGGGAGCATATATGATGTTCCAGCAGGCAGCAAAGCAGCGCCTCCCTCAAAGGGGAAACGCCGTGTCCCGCAATCGGCAGGCCCAGCAGCCCGAAAAGCCGTCGGCGGTCTCCTCTGGATAGGTGCCTTCCTGCAATTCTCCCGGTGGTACTACGTCCCGCTGTTTCTCTCGGATGAATACATGAAATACTCGTTCCCTTACCGTGTCTGGCTGCTCCAGATGCTCGGGTTCGCCACGCGCACGAAATACTACGGCGTGTGGTCGCTGACGGAGGGCGCCTGCATCATGGCGGGGATCAGCTACAACGGCATCGACGAGAAGACGGGCAAGGCGAAATGGGACCATCTCGAGAACGTCAACCCGTGGGGGATTGAGATGGCGCAGAACTCGCGCGCCTACCTGGACAACTGGAACAAGAACACGAACAAGTGGCTCCGCAACTATATCTATTTGCGCGTCACGCCCAAGGGCAAGAAGCCAGGCTTCCGCGCCACTCTCGCGACGTTCCTGACCTCGGCACTGTGGCACGGCTTCTACCCGGGGTACTACCTGACGTTTGTGCTGGCAGCCTTTATCCAGACGGTGGCCAAGAACTTCCGACGGTACGTGCGACCTTTTTTCCTGACGCCCGACGGCACACGGCCGACACGGTACAAGATCTACTACGATGCGCTTGGCTACGTGGCAACGCAGCTGGCATTCTGCTTCACGACGGCTCCGTTCGTGGTGCTCGGGTTCCACGACTCCCTGAAAGTCTGGGCGAGGGTGTACTTCTACACCGTGGTGGGTGTGTGCGCCTCGATGGCCTTCTTCGCCTCCCCGGCCAAGAAGGCGCTGGTCAAACGCCTGGACAAGCGCAACGCCCCGTACATGAACATGCGCAAGACCATCGCTGAGGAGGTCCAGTACCCCCCGTCGCTAGGCCTGCCCAACGACCCGGCCCGCGAGATCGACGAGGCCATCGAGGAGATCCGCGCAGACATCGAGACCCGCAGGCGCCGCGGCAGCCGAGTCACCATGCCCAGTGGCGACAGCCTCAAGAAAGCCATCGAACTCAAACTCGGCAAAAAGCTGCCGCCCGTCTTTGGCAGCGAACAGAATGGCGTCGAGGGCAGCGAGAAAGCCAAGGCTGACGTTGTGAACGCCGTCGCCGCTGCAACAGCCACGGCTGAGGACAAGAAAGCGAGATGAAATGGATTGAAATTAAACGAAACACGCCTGGATGAATGAACCAGGTCAATGATCCCGTCCCCTACTGTTACAGCGAAGTGTTGAAATCTCGCAGGAGAGGTCAAAGGAAGTATGGATGAATTGATGAACGAATAAATGGGCATCCACACTCCGTAGTCTGGTCCAATTGGAGTAGTGGGTGGGATGGGGTTACATACTAGGTGTACTCGGTAGGTAGGAACAAGCTAGATTCAGCCTCAGAGCTCAGCGGTGCAATCAGGGGTGCAACCAATAATCACAATATATTCAGACTTCAATGTTTCTCTTCGTCTCTCTATCATTTCTTCATTTCTCTCTTCCTCTTCCTCCTCTTCCTCCTCTTCTTTTCGATTTGTCGACATGCTTTTCAGAGGCCTGCTCCTCACTGATTCAGCCTCGGGTCACGAGCATGTACGCACTAGTGACCCTCCTCAATATCGTATCAGACCAGATCAGATCACTTCTCCATCACAGTGCATCACGTCATTTCATATCAAATGTCCTTCTCCTGAGGTACCGGGCGAGGGGCCAGCACTACCCGCCGCAGGGCGTAAGGATCAAAACAACCGGGTGCCCTTTTCCCCCAAGCGATAGAAAGTCTCGGAGGGCAGTGCGGGTTCTGAATATCCTCACACGCCAGAGTCCTTCCGGAACGGGCTGTTTCGGATTCATAGTCGACACTGCGGGGAGAATGTTCAGATCAGGTCCCCCGGTTGCGGGACCTGAACAGTGCATGTAACATGTGCGACTTTCACCACACATGCAAAGGGTGGGCTGTAAACAAAGACGACAGAGCCATTGATGGACCCGTATCGGCCTAATCGCCCAGCCGACAAAAGCTTCTCGGTCATATTATCAACTTACATTTGCGTTTGAAGCTAGCCCACCATCCCTACTAGTCCTGCGTACCTGCGTCTTCATATTCTGGACTCGCGCCTGATCTCTCGGGGAATGGCCGGTGTGCGGTGCGGTGCGGTGCGGTGCGGTGCGGTTCCATGCCAGAGGTATAGATCTCGAGATCTCCATGCCATGTGGACGGAAGTACGTGCCGGGTGAACGTATAGCCTTTTTGGGACTTCCATTTTCGGGATTTCCTTTCTCGGTTCCCAGAGCTGTGGGGAGTGATATCTCAGGCAGAACTAATGAGTCCTGTAAACGGCATGATCCATCAGGTTGTTGCTCCTAGCTGTCACGAAAGAGCAACGATGAAAAGGATGCCTTGAAGAGGGTAAGAGAGCGAAGCATATAAAGAGAAGCCTATTCTGGTTGTACTTTGGACAAGAGTATCGTCAAGGGAGCGTGACTTGAGGGCTTGGGCTGAACGTCGGTATGTAAGCGGCTGCGCTTGATCTTGAATCGCTCAGTTGTCGAGGGTCTTCAGCACCAGGTCAAGTAAATTCAAGGGCGACATCCAGCCGTAGTTTAAAGGAGCCTACAACCCAGTTCCCACCCCATCTTCTTGTTTTTGCTTGGTCACTCCTCGCCAATCGGTTTAGTTGCCAGAGGCTGTAATAATGTTCTTCTCCATTTCAAGGCCTCGATCATTAGTGTTTGGCTCCTGGAGAAGGTCGATGAATCGTGAGGGCAGTCGCGGTCGAGGTAAATTGATCTGGTGAATGCAATGACAGGTATGCTGACGCAAAGGATCGCGGAATCCGTTCTAGCTTCATAGCGCTGCTATTCCTATGAGCTCGTGGCTATCTGGCTGTTCGATAGTGTTGGAGGAAACGTGATAGTACGGACCGTGCGCAAAAGGTACATCAAGAAGGTAGTCCCTGCTATAGCTTCTTCGTGTCATGATTTAGATCCAGAACAGGTTTTGGAGATGGGGCATAGACATCGAAACAAAATGCGGCAAAGAGTGGCATGGGCAGGATTGTGTCCCCGAACTTACAGGACGGAAGCAGCTCAATACACAGCACCCAAATTATTGTTGATCTTTCGGGTCCCAGAGCCTCGAGACCGAATGGGTGAGCTGTGGACATCAAAGTACTTAAGCCGAATCATATAGCGGGTGTTCCATGAGAGAAGTAAGGCATTCCGATGGAGGCAAACGTTGGCAGTAATTGCCCGTTTGCTCGAAAAGCCGTCTTTCTGAGTCATTTCAGGGTGACTCTGCAAGCTATTTTCCTTGTCAATGGAAGAAGAAAACAACCTTTCCGTGGACGTCCAGAAAAGAAAAAAGGGGGTGCGTAGGTTTGCCCCAACCCGTGACTAGGGTGCAGATGAAATTCGCAAGAAAAAGCGGAACGATCGAGTAGGCGAAAACGACCAGGCTTCTGCAGCCCAGAGGCAGACGTGCCCCGTGGATGCTGTCTATTTCCCAGTAGCTCCCAGTAGCGATGCTGCACTCGGTGAAAGGGGTCAAACCACGGTTGCATATTGCAATGTATTTGAAGCAATAGTGCTTAGCTCTTCCAGTTTGACTTTGAGGGCTAATGGAAGCGGGATCCATAAGTGTTCTTAGGGTCTAGTTCACGATTTTCTCTCTCTTTCCCCTCCTGCGCACTCGCCCGGTCGGGAGTGGACTTCTCGCAATCGTGCAGGAGAAAACAAGGGTTTGAAGGAATGAGCAAAACAACAGAAGACATTATTCGACACAGTCCAGATTTGTGGGTGGCTGTCGAACAGCAACGACTTCTTTTGATCTCCGTAGTGTACCGGGCCAAATAGAGAGGCCAGAGAGGCCTAGACCTGTCGCTGACCAAGCCTCTTCTGTCCAGATAAGCTTCGCATTGAATTGGTCCCAGATATTGTGGATGCCGATGGGAGATACCACAAACCTAGACCTGGCAAGCCTTCGTATATTGGTCGAGCGCAGGGGACATCAGCTAATCACCTGGAAACCTCTCGGAGTTTTGTCCTTTCTAATACACCCGCTGAGGTTGGCATGCTTCGGATATTGAAGCTGCGCAGTGGACTCCGGCTCTTTGTGGAAAGAAATTATCTCAGTCCCAAGTCCTCGACCTCTCAAAGTCGCGGTTGACTCTGGTGGGCTCGGTGCACGTCACAACGGGCAATTGCAATCCTAATACTTCGTAGACGGAGTCTTCCCCGTTGCCGATACAACATGTCCAAAGCCATGTGGAAAGGTCGAAGTGACAAGGCATTGTTAGAGCACAGAAAGTGGTGCCCAAGGGTTGTGGCTGATGGGCTTAGGAGCCGAATGTCGTTGCCATTATGGATGACAGGGGTTAGACTTGATGTTTGTTCACAGCACCACCGGCGGTGACTGGGGTATCGCAGCAATTGTCGAACCCTCCAAATTGCTTGATGCGGCAAGCCTCCTCTTTTCGAACTCACTGATCAAGCTTTGATCCTTGTCCGCTCCTCGAGCACCATCCTACCTTTTTCTCCATACACTGCAAGAGAGTAGGACTGCGGAGCCCGACCACAATCGAGTTGGATGACGGGCTCGACGGGTCTCAGGCTCGATACAAGATCTCAGAGCAGGAGGTTGTAATCAGCGCCTAGGACAGTTTCGGTTGAGGACGGATCCCGCTCGGTAAGTCTATTTCTTCTGTTGTATTCATAGACAAGGTCTCGCTGGGTCCAAGCAAGCTGAGGTGGATATTTTGAGGGGCGAGTTGGCGTGAGACGACAGCTGAGCTTTGCCGATCGTTTCGGGACCTCGGCGTTCTGATCCACTGAGGTAATAGAAACTGTAGCTTCCTTCGATCAGCATCCTTTGGACGCAGATGGCAGCGCCAGGGATGGGATCCCGGTAGATACACATTTGATGAGGGTGGATGATTTGGGAAAGTTGAGAGCCTGCGACGTAGCAGACCTCTTCCTGACCCCTGTGAAAGAGGAAAGGAACACATCGAGTGTGGTTGAATGGCTGTGAAAAGACTTCGGTGGAGGCATCCGTGTGGGAAGAGGCCGTCACAGGTGCAGACTCAAGAGAGCTTGAGCTCACTCCAAACATGCTATCGCTGCTCTATGCAAGTGTCAGTTCTGGCTCGTGGTAGTTGGCTTCGTGGTGCAAATGGGTGCGCCTAGAAAGTCCAACGACAGCAGTGCAGAAGACCCCAATGAGATGCACCTTGTGTATTCGCCGTTCTGAGCTCGGAGAACCGAAACAGCAACGTTTTTATAACGATATCAAAGTATTTGCCGGCCGAACCAAACACATGTACAAGCCCACAAACAAGACCAAGCAGATATGCCTCCCTCAAACTTTTTTGCCTCGTCAATTTCAATAAACCTCCCAGTGGCCGTTTCATTCATTACCTCCCAGATCGCCCCTCTTCCTCGCTGTTCCCCAGTAGACAAATTTGTACACCACAATTTCCGTCACGGCGTTTCTGCATTAACCCCTTTTGCCTCTGCAAAGTCAAACTTTCCAATTTCAAAGCAACCAAAATTTGTGGAACCCCCTGCACCAGGGGGCAATGAGTGATCCCCGTCTTCGTTCTCTTCCCTCTGGCCAAACCAGGTTCACCTTAAAACTTTCTCGATGTACCTGGTTGCGCCACCAGGAGCCGAGAGGCTCTGAAGTGTCCAACTCCCTTACAGATCCCGACAAAAACTTTGCGATAGGCTGAACAACTGCAACACTTGTCACGAACAAACACTTGGATGCTGACTCTAGACCAGCATCTCGAAAGGCCGATCTGGGCGTGGCCAGCGGATGAGAAATGAATAGCTGCCGCCCGGTGCAGATTAAGCCAAACGACAACCGTGCTGGCTGGCTCCCACCACAACATATTCCATGGCTGGGCTAAGGTCTCCAAGATGCGATAACGATCTTCATCATATTCCTCCCAAGACAAGCAGGGCTCGCGGGCATTGTTGATCAGATTGTGGTGAGCAATCCTCCTGGCTTTTGCCCTGTGCACAGGGGCTGCACTGTGGACATGCGTGGAATCCTCCTTTGCGGTCTCGCTCGTCGGAGGTTGAGAAGAAAGAATTTGACAGAGGGCGTGGCCCCAGACGAATGGACAGAGGAAATCCCCAGATGCTTGGTCCACTCTACGGGTTGTGTGTTTGCCCCGCCCACTGAGAATACTGAGGCTGAGGAATAGCTGGACCGGCTGTGTCGGGATAGTAGGGCGTCCTTGGGCTTTGGTAGATGGAAGCTTGCTGCGGTGCCGATTCCCTACGATCAGCTTGCGTGGGGGATGGCTGACTCTGCCGGGTCTGATCTATTGGAGCACCATTGCTGTGGCCCACTGCATATGGGCTAGGTCGATATGGGACAGCCGCTCGGGAATCCATCGAAACTGGGCTCAAAGTGTTCACGGGCCGCTGCATATTCATGGGCGGGTACATAGTAGGCTGCGCCGGGGCGCGGTCCGACATTACTGGAGCCATAGTCGTTGGAGTAGCTGGGATTGCTTTGGACGACGGAGCAATTGAGCTGTTCAAGGACTCATAGCTTCGAGTATACCCCGATTGGTCGTATTGACTGTAGTCGTTTCGCTGTCCTTGCATATGCGACGCCGTTACTGGGGATTGAATGTATGGGGAGGACATGGAAGGTACAGCCATCGAATATTGGGGTTGACTTGGCTGCTGAGCCATGGGAGGGTACCCTGGGGGTATATAGTACGGCTGAGGTGCATAGCCAGCCGCATTCACGCGGTACCCGTACGCGTTATGAGCCCCCTCCACCTCGTCGACATCCTCGATGGGGGCCCGAAAGCTTTGCCTCGAGGTTAGCTCGGCTCGTGGACGGATGTATTGCAGGTTTTCCGTCTGAGATGGTGTTCGCAACTGATTGTTGAGGACATCATTTACATGGTAGTAGGAGACCAGGTGGTGTGTTATGCCCTGGACCGTGACGCTCATCGTCTTCTTCACAAGTCCGTCCTGTTTGAACCCGTAGGAATCTACCAGAGATCCTATTAACTGCCTCTCGACTATCAACTGCCTCCCGAGATCGGTGGCGGTAGGTTGATCGGCAGAGAAATTGCCAGATTGTCCATCCGAGAATGAGCCTCCTTCAGATCTGGCATAGGGCTCGCCGGGTCGGCTTGGGCGTCTCGTTTGCTTTTTCATGGCTCTCTTCTTCTCCCCAGGGGGAAAGGGTTTGTCAAGTTCTCGGTAGACAAGGAAATTTCCCAGGATCCGACTTGGACTCCAGGTAACCCCATCGGTCCACCTCTTGATTCCGGATGCGTTCTCTTCGTAGATAAAAACACAGCCGCTCCTGATCAGGTTGCTTCGTTCTCGGTCGTGAGGTCTCCGCGGCACATGCGAGAGGTGCCCCTGCAGGCAAGCCTCGAAGAGAATGAGCGCGTCTTGAGTGGTGGCTACATGGCCTTGGAAGGTCGGCTGAAGCGGTGCTCCGCCTGAAGACATGGCGGGAGGTGTATGGTGTTGTGCCCTATCGCTGGAAAGTCCCAGGTCGAGCGAGGGCGTTATGAGGCAGAGTTTCCGGATCTCGAGACCTTAATCTTAAAAAGACTGTCACCGAGGAGCACTGACATGCGTTGCCCACGAAGGCCGTTTGAGAGAGGCAAAATTCTGGAGTCCTGAGTTGAGTTGAGAAAGCCTGTGGGTTGTCAACCAGGGCAGAAGAAGAGTGTTTCGAGAACTACCACTCTTGTGTGGAAAGGGGCGCCTCTTGCTATATAGTTATTCGCCCACTTTTGTGGCTAGAATTGTAGGAAAATGCTGTCGGAAAGAAGCTTGTCAACTCGTCTCACAACGACTCGATAACAGTAAATGCGTACAATCGTCTGGGTCTCCTTCGAGATTGAGAGATAGACAACTGCGTAAGGGCTGAAGAGGGAGTTGGAGGAGGTCGAAACGAATGAACTGCGCTCTGCTATAATGGCAGTCTTGGAATATCGATGTTTCCTGTGTGGTTCGAACCGCAGTGCCTGGTCTTTGCCTGCGTGCAGTTGATCGTGGATCGCCAGTAGCGAGCGAGATGCGCGTCTGGACTGAGTTTGGCCAAAGACTGGTATTGGAGGGGTGACTGATTGACGGCTGGAAGGACTCGCTGGGCTGTGCCTGAGAAGAGATTCGATGTGGTGCTGGTGGGTTTCTGGAGGATCTGCGGTTCCCTGAGTCTGTTGAGCCTCGAACTTTCCGGGGGGGGTGGAAGCCTGAGTTTAACTTCACGCCGGTGCGCGTCGAATGCTAAGGACACTCCGCCACCTTTGACAGGCGCCAACGCCAACCCAAATGCCCCCGAAGTTAATGATCCAACAGATGACAAAACCTGGCCTGTTGGGCCTTTTGTCTTCTGAGCGACTATTCAGGTCTGCGATCAGGACTTGGGAGGGTCGAGGGTGATGAGGGCTGGAAAAGAGACCGCCACAGTCGAGATGGAAATTTTCCCTTTTCACCAAAAAAAATTTTTGTAGACACTGGCGGCAAAGGACGAGGTGCCTGACGTTCTTGAGAGGATCCGAGCAGGCTACCAACTTAGGAGAAGTCTCCACGGCGACGACAGCGGCGCCGGGATCGTCAGGGTGATTGACAGATAGTGGTCTGGGTAGAGGCTTGCTGTAGACTCGCCGTGAAGGTCAAATGAGCATTTACTTTATGGAAGGGCCTCTGGTTGGCGAAGTGTGACGGTTGGTCAACTGAGTTGACACAGCTTTCAGAAGTAAATTTTTCTCTCGCGCCAGACCAACAAAAGGTCCTGAGGGAGGAGGAATGGAAACACACTGGGCCGGTTCGAATAGTCACTCAACAGTGTGCCCTCTTCACCAGCGTTGACCTTCACCAAAGATGGAGGGGCCAAATCTGGTATTCTTAAACTCTGGAGTCTTTGAATAGTGGCCTCCGGCAAAACAAGGAAGTGACAGGGGCACCGATTGAGTTCCGGAAGTCGGAGCAGAGGCTATGATTCGAAGGCTGACTGGATGACAGGATGGGAGGGATGTTCAAGGATGCTGTGGCTAAAAAAGCATGCAAAACTTTGTGGGATGGAGTTATGTATGACGAGCAGAGGCCCAGCAGATATAGTCCAGTGTTTATGTAGGTATCTTCGGCAGAGCGCTGTTTCTAGAGATGGAGTGCCCCGACCAGATTTAACCTTGCCAGGTGCAAGGAAGAACAGGACGGCACGGCATGTGGTAGGGGGGATAGAAGGAGGGAGGAGGAGGGGGGTGGTGGTGTGGAAAGAAAGACGCAAGAGAAGGCGAACTTGCCCGTTCGTGCGCGGAACAGATCTCAACTTTCGTGCGATCTAATAAGTAGCTGACTTGATGGCTTGTGTGGGTATTGGCTTAAGGCTGCCGCGCCCTGGTGTGTGTGTGTATGGAGTACAATTGGCTGTAGTGAATAATGGGGCAATAAGAGGGGGAGGAAGAGACGAAAGGAAGGGGAAGAGACGAGGGCGCACAAGAGCAGGATGGCAGGGCAAGTAGGCAGGGTCCCAGGGCAGCAGTGCAGGAGGAGGGGGCCTGACGAGTGACCAGTGGCAGGCGCAGGCAGGTTGCTGCCTTGGACCTTGGGCCTGGAAAGACCTTGGACCCTCTAGACCTTGGTGCTTTCGAGCCAACTCATTTTGACTGGCTGCGTTCACTTCTTCCTCCTTCAGGTTCGATCAACAGGGCTCCAGAGCCCCAAGAGCATGAGCTAACCGACTATCGACAAACCGCCTGTTGGGTCCAAGCGGCCTGTTGTTCGCTGCCACCAGTGACACTGACCAACTGCCAGGGATAGAAAGAAAAGAAAAACAGTCGCCGCCCCGGGCGTGATCCGATGGGCTGAAGGACAAGTCTTCATATCCGAGAGAGATGACAAGCTCGATTGGCGCTATCTCAAAGCCACAAACTTACTTGCACGCCTCACTCAGCCTGCTTAGCGAGTGGGGGCACTGGGGGGGAGGGGGGAGCTGCTTCTTTCATGACAGTCGTTGAGGTGGAGGCAAACGAGGATACTGCTGCTGTGCCCTTGTCCTCGAAGGTGTCATTGTTGTTTACCTCCCCCTAGGTGACTCTTGCAAGACGCTGATCTAATACCATACGCAGACAGCTGGCTCGGAGCTGGTGACAGCGATGACAGTCCTCCCATCAAGCCAAGCCGAGCGCTTCCTGCTTCAAACACCATCTTTGTTGCGTGCTATTGTCCGGTCCTCGCCTAAAGAAACCACCAAAGAAACGATCAGCGCCGGGGTTCGTGCCGGCTCATTGTAAGCGAGAACTCATGAGTTCATGACCATCAAGGCCTTTCTTCTCGGAAGCCAGAGCCAACGCGCGGAGGTCTTGGGAGGTCAACAACAGAAGAGGAGGGTGTTCGATCCAGAGTCTCGGACCGGCCACGGAGTAGTTGGTTGTGGTCATTCATTATCAACTTGTCCAGCTTGATGTGGCAACCCGGGTGGATCGTGGCCGCGCGCAAGTAATCGCCTTTGGGGGGGGTTGACCGAGATTCACACATGTCGACAATCGTCTGGGGTTCAGACATCAGCCCTGGATCATAGCTTGATGGCCAGGGGGAGGGGCAACTTATTCGGTCATGGCACGCGAATCGAATCAAACAGAGTCGTCGAGAGTCTTGCTCGCAGACATGTCCCCAGACGACTCCGGGGCAAGGGGGGGCGACGAAGTTTCATGAACGGTGTTTGAAAATACCATGGTCCTCTTCCAAGTTTCCTCTGTTCTCAAGCGCAGGAGCGCGCATATCGTCCACTAGCGACGTAGTAACCCGATCCGTGGGAACCTCCTCAGGCAGCCTCAGGTGGACATGTGCCACTTGTCGACCTTGTCCTGCGTGTCCCAGCTTTACAGGGTTTCATAGTAGCAGGGTGCCAATTGGATCCGCGTGGTTGCTTGGTTGCTTGGTTGCTTCCAGCAGTCCAAACCTGCGGGCTGGAGGAGAATGTTTCCGAAACCCCTGCTGCATGGAAGAGGAGGCCTCGTCCAGCATACTCCGTCCAGATTCTGAAGCACTCGAGTCCTCCGTTACGATGCGTTGATGCTCCGAGTACGAGGCACTCCGTACACCGACTTCTGGTGGATTCTCCGGCTTTCAACCCCATCATCTTAGGCATAGCCAGTCAGTTGTTGCGGCACAAGAAGGGGACGTCGGCCGGAGCTTCTCGGTAGCTCGAACTCGCCACTGCTGGTCGACCGCATCGAACTCGACCCACCTTCGACCCCTGTATCTGTGGCCCTCAGGCTGGTCCAGAACGCCGGTAACAACGTCCCTTGTCCACATGAACCAACCATAATCCTCGGCTTGACTCAATCCAGACAACCCGCCTGCAACTCGCTTCCGAAAGCCGGCCTACCGCTGAAACTGTTATCCCAGGACTATACCCACACCACGTCCGCATGTCAAATACCAACAGAATACCAATGGTGTACATTGGAAAGCAGCGCCAGAACATATGAGGAGAGTGCGGCGCGTGAGAGTGTATCTGCCGGCTAAATCAAAAGCAGTCATGATGATCTGGGATCAGCCAGCCCGAAGCGAGCCAACTGGCCTTGGTGGCTGTCCCCCCCCAAAAAAATAGCCCTTTCCCCAGGTCCGTTGAAAGGTCAATCATACGCGAAGTTGACATGCTGAATTTACCAAGTTTGAATGCCGGATTGGTATCGATCTAGTGGGCACAGCAGCAAGGTGGCTTGCCAGGAACAAGAGATGTCTGATGTGCAACCGCTTTCGTAACGGGGGGCCGAGGTCTTAAACCGAGTTGGGACTTGGATTAACCGTCCTACAGTCCTGCAGCAACTTTGACCTTCCCCTCGCCATGGATTTGACAACTGTTATCCCACGCGATGGCGCAAGTCTTCGCTGTACGACCCGACTGTCTTCCATTTAGGGGTTGGAAGCGAACACGAGGTCGCACGATCGGTGGTAGGTGGGTGACATTAGAGGGCCATCATCGATTTCGTTGGTTCCCAAGGCTATGGTACCAAATGGGTGCGAGTCATTCGGAAGCGAAAAGGCAAAAGAGGGCGGGGAAGCTCTGAGATGACGACCGGGCTCAGCTGGAGGCTGGACCCACGCCAGCATTGTCATTCCCCTTGGAAAAGGGCAATGGAGATACGAATGACGCCTAAAAGAAGAAATACGGGCTCCTCAGGAGTCAATGGGGAGATCACTGAGCCGTTGGGTGTAACTGCTGCCGGCCACTCACACTCAGGCTTTGGCCTCCTCGCTCTGCCCCCATCCCAATCTGAGCAGCAGCTGGCAGCTGGGACGGTCAACGACAACAACACCATGCAACATCGTGTCTGGTTTGAGTCCGGCAGATGCTGACGACGGACCAGGGCTGTCGGGATCCGTGGTCGATATGGGGCAGGCGCCACACCAGGCCATCCCAATCACCGAGAAACAAAACACAACAAAACACGAAACAGAAGAATCACGACCTACTTGTAATCATTACCATTCAGGATCTAGTGATTCGCCCTCTGAGATCTAGAACAACCCACTGGTCTGACATTTTGGGACTGAGCGCTCCCGCTCCCAATACCAATGTTTGTCACAGTCGAGCCACCAGAGCTACCTAGACCTCTACAGGTAGAGCTTCTGCTCCACGACGCAGCAAGCATTCATTTGCCAGTATTCCGGCTGGCTCTGTTCATCCTTACTGGTCTTGACCCATCCGAGCCAGTCTATCCTTCCATCTGGCCGCCCATCCATTCCCTGTTCAGTCGGAGGCACTTTCGAGAACGGCGCTTCGATCAAAACAGATCCACCTATCCAGCAAAAGCGAACCACGCTGTGGTGTGTGGAACCCAGAATCGTATTAGCGGTTCTTTAGAGCAGATGCCGGCCGTCCAGCATTGGCAAATAGAGGCGGCTTTCGCCCAAAGTCGAGAGGGGGAAGTGCGGCCACTCGCCCGCTCTGCAACCTGGCGCCCCAGGCATCTTCGCGCACCCCGCAGCAATGGCGATGCATGTGAGTTCCGGCGTGTGCGGAAAAGCTCACGTTGACCAGCCACTGTCATTGTGGAGGACTCCCAGCTCGCCAGGCCTCTTTCCATGCAAGGAATACCAGCCTCGACGGCAGCTGAGTCGATCGCCTTCCCTCAATGCCCTTCGACCTGTTAGCTCAGGGCGATCCGTCGTAGCGACTTCCCCATTCCTACCCATGAACAAGCCGCTCAGATATACCTCTGATCCGAATCGCCGTTGTGGAGAGTTTTGGTCAGCATTCTCACCTTGGGCTCGGACAAAGCTGAGGAGAACTCCGGCTACCAAGCCAGTCAAACAAAGAGAAAACTCTGCTCCCCCAAGGAATGCCGGCCCGCCGCAGCCGAAGGACCCCTCTTTCGGCTCCAGCTTACCTTCTTTTACAACACTCCATTGAGGAGACGCGAGGCCACTACTGAAGTTGGCAAGGTCAACTGGTGCCGAAACCTTGAGAAGCGATCGCCAAAAGTGCACCTGAGAGCTTATCAGATCATCGACAGAGTTATCCACGAATCTCGGCCTCTGACCATGTCTATCTCTGTCTCAGGCATGTCGTGCCCGCCCTCGCAGACCAGACATCATGTACCTCGTCAGCCACATCATAGACACCGACGACCAAGGCTAACTCTGCACCAATGGAAGAGACTGGGGGCTAGATTTACTGGGTAGAATTAGGACGATCCAACTGCAGGAGCGACACGCGGTCCACAAAACGGTCACTCGAACTCCCGGCTAGCAACTGCCAAGTCCACGTCTCCTGCCAACCTCCTGCTTTCCCCTCCATCTGGTCTGTGTCGCAACACCCTGCGAGCGGCTTCGCGTTCTCTTCTGACGTGTCTTGCCCTTTCCTCCGTTCAGCACCGGTGGGCAGACCCAGGCCGAATTTCGGAACTGCCGATTACGGCCTTTGGGACCATGATGGAGACCCCTGCAAGACAAATACGAGATTCGTGCCGTGTGTCGCAGGTAGAGCGAGCGGCACATTCGACATGCATCCCTTCCCACAACGTCCCTCTCTGAAAGCTTGCCATTTCAACAACAACTCAATCCCGTGTCAAGGCTTGATTTCCGATCCAGCCATCCGAATCAATCAATGTCGCCCTGAGATAAGCTCGAGGCCTGGCTACTGGGGTCCGGTGAAACGCTCTCATTCCGACAATACCCAAGGTATCTTGTTTTCGAGACACTCGCTGGGAACTCTCATTGGGACCGGGACAGTGTGATTGAACGACGCAAGCCCCGCACTATCTGTGTCCTTGACGGTATAGATGCCTGGGCTGCTGTTCACTGCTGGGATTGGAATAATGACTCCGCACTCCCAGTTCCGACAATTGAGTCTAGGCTTCTTGGTGGCCTTGTCCTGAACAAGTCGACCCCTGTCAGAAATGCATGTCAGCTTGAATCCACGGATCGCCGATCCCCACCATGTGTCACCCCCTGTGCTACCATCCCCTAGGTCACAGGAGATCGGCAGAACGGAGCAAATGTCCACGACCTACTTACCAAGCACTTTCAGAGAGGTTCGCACTACCCACGTACGCCCAACCAATATTCCCTGGCTGAGCCTTTTCGACTGGTGAAGTATATCTGACAAACAGTAGCTATTTATCAGGATAGAAAGGTCAGCCCCTGGCAGAAACGGCATCACTCGATAGACAGACACCTGTTTTCGAAACTTCTTCATCGACACACGTACCTTGTTGTGCATAAGTAGACCCTGGCGAATGCTAACACAATCATACATATTAGACCGGGGAAATTTTGGGTTATTCCACCATTGAATGGCGAAGCAGATTGTGCCCGCTTTACGAGGGCCTCCTCTGGACGTTCGCACCGTGTCGTCACTGGGAAAGTAGAAGCGAAAGTTTTCCTTCCAGTTGCCGTGTTTGACCCGGCCCCCTTTGTCGTATCGCATGGTGTACTCTGTTAGACCACTGTCGCCTGAGGCAGCGAGGTGCATCGATCTCAAGAAGTCGTCGTTCAAGCTGCCCACGGAAGAAGTCACGTAGTCCATCTGAATGGGTCCTCCTCGAGCGGCCAGGCCAAGTTCAGTGATGGTCCGACCGAGCCCGCAGAGGCCCGTCGTCTGCCATGCCTCCTGGCCGCCGTGCATGCCGCCAATGGTGTGGACGAAGCCGTAGCGCTCGGTCCTGCGGAAGTCGAACAGGTCGAGCTTGCGGACCACGTCGTCTGGGACGGTCTGGGCTGTGAGGAAGGCTTTTAATGATTTTTCAAACGATGTCTCTGGGGAGCGTCCTGCTGTCGCACCATCCAAAGACGCCGAATTTGCGGTAGAGGCAGGTAGGGGTTTGGCAGGCAAGTCAATTAGCCAGACTGTGTTCTCCATGAAGTCGCCGACGCCCCAGTCGAAGTCGACGAGGTTCGCAGTGGGCACCACGATGCGACATCTCTGACCACCGCCGCCGCCGCCCTTCTTCCGACCCCCCAGGGCATTATTTCCCACCGTTGCTGTTGCTGCGCCACCATTGCCATTGCCCTTTTCCTCTCCTTCGTCCTTGTAAAACAGCAACATGAGCTTACTGTGCATGCAGTTGACGTTCGTCCCCATAGGCGGAAACGTCAACCGCACGTTCGGCACGCCCTGAAAGTCCCGCACCAGCGCCTCCCTCTGCGCGGCGTCCCTCGCGTGCATGACGAGCTGGAACTTGGTCCGCCGCGTCTCGAAGTGCGGGAAAACCCAGTCGAAGTCCCAGATGAAGGAGGATAGGAGGCACGACTCGAGCCGAGACGAGGGAGATACAAGTTTCGCGAATGTGATTGTGTCCGCGGACGAGTGGCCGGCGATGTACGTTTTCAGAGCAATGCCTTCGGGGTAGAGGTTTAGAGCACTGTTGTTGGTATTGCTGGTGGTGGCAGTGGCGGTGGTGTCGGTGATGTTATTGACGAAGTCGTCGTTGTCGCCATCATCATCAATGTTAATGGTTGGCGGCAGAGGAGTCGGTGTAGGATTAGGCAGTGCAGCGTTCATAGACGGCGGTACAACACCGCTGGTGTTACTTTTGCTATTGCCAGTAATCTCGGCTTTCCGGCTTGACGACGTTGCTTCAGTGGCTGCCGTGCGCTGTCCAGCATTGAAGCCATGTACTGCTGTTACCGGTGCTGCTGCTGCCGGTCTATTGTTTTTTGCCGCCAACTGCAATTGGCGGTTCGAATTGCCGCTGTTCCTGCGAATGTTGTCGGTCAGCTGCTGCTGATTTGGCGGTATCGATCCAGATCCAGATCGAGTTCCCGTTTGAGTCGATTCCATCGTCCGCGTCTTAGAGTCTGTCGCGGTCGCGGTCGCGGTCGCGGGCTGACCGAGCTTGACGACTTTGGCACTGTGGCCTTCTCCGCCCTGGTTCTCATGGTTTGATCCTTCTCCTTCGAGCTTCCGTTTCCGTCGAGCCAGTCGCTCCGCTTCCATTTGTTGCCGGTCGAGGTTCGCCAGGCTAAACGTGCTGTCGCTAGGACTGGACAACGGTGGCCTAGGAATTGGGGTTGGTGCAGAATTCCCGGGTCCATCACGGGTTGTGGTAGGATAAGCTTGGACATCAGCAGCCGATGTCGTTGGCGTCAACCCTGGAGATGGTGGCGTTAAAAGCCCCCTCGCGATCTGGTGCGGGTTTGAAAGGATAGCGGGAGAAGGAGACGGCGAAGGAGAAATGGTTCCATCATCTGGCGTTTGTGTCGTCGCATCCTCCTTGTTTCTCGTGGAGCCCACGTCCTTCAATGGTCTGGCGCTTGCTTTGACCTTCACTTTTGCTGCACCTGACGAAGCTGAAGATGTGCCCATACCCGCGCTCTCGTTGGACTCGCGACGAGGCGTCTGTTCTTGGAGCGACATTGCAATGGCTCGTCGCAGGGCTTCGTCCTCGCTGAGGTCTCCATTACCAGAGTCAAGAACCACACCATCATCATCGTCATCGGAATCTAGCTGAGATAAGTCGATTGCCGGGATTTCAACCTCACGTTGCTTCCCTTTGCCGTTGTCTCTTCGTGCCGTAGGACGTGGCCGCTCCTCACTGGGACTGCTACGTTCGGTGTGGCTGCTCACGGTTGAGCTTCTTGATGTGGCATTGTGAAGAATGTGCTCGTTCTCATTCATCTCCCAGAAGGGCGAGCCCAGATCAATATTCTCATCCAGCATTCCTTGTCTGCTGCCCGCGACGTCACGTTTGTTGCTGACGCTCGGGGTTTTACCCTGATTTGACGTGGGATTTACAGCCCCTTCCTTCCCTGTCGAATGGAAAGGCAGATTGAAATCCTCATCGTCATCAGAGCTTAGATTG
Source organism: Cladophialophora bantiana CBS 173.52 (assembly GCF_000835475.1). Classification (NCBI taxonomy): domain Eukaryota; kingdom Fungi; phylum Ascomycota; class Eurotiomycetes; order Chaetothyriales; family Herpotrichiellaceae; genus Cladophialophora; species Cladophialophora bantiana. The sequence continues at coordinate 416,853 of NW_015971593.1, forward strand.
ATGATTTGAGGAGGCATTGCTCTCGCCTAGTTCACGAAAGAGCAGGTGTGGTGCGGTGGATGGTCGCGAGGTCAGCTCCTGTCGACTTCACCCAGGAAATATCCCGGTGGTATGTCCAAGACGCGGTGGACCTAGGATGTTTAGAGAGAGATAGAGCTTGGATATGTCGGCAGGGATCTAGGCCCTTCCTCCAAGCAAGTTGATAGTGTTTCCAACGATCACGTCCCAGAGAAGAGAAGACACAAGAGTAGTACCGGCAAAGGTAGAGTGCGAAGTGAGGTGAAGGTGAAAGACAAGATGATACACAAATCGTTGAGGCTTAGTGTCTGGGGATGGCTTTAAAGGAGTCAGTCTCTGATGGAGGCCAGATCAATTGTTGCTTATAATGTTGCACAGTTGAATCTTGAGAAAGACGTCTGCACGGGGATCAAGCACCGTACACCACGCTGTAGCAAAGATGAACTGAGTTTCCCTTGTTGTACAATCAAGGGATCTTTGTCAAACGGGATGATGATTGTCGTAAATGAACTGCCAGACCGACATACGCTGGCTGGCGATGCACACATGAGACGCCTTTGGCGCAAATATCCAAAGCCAAGAGATCGGAGTGAATCTTGCGCACTGCTTGGCGCAAAGATCAGGTCCGACAAAGGATAAGCTGGTGGTCTGGACAGGTCATGCTGATGGAGAATGGCTGCAATGATTTCGGCACTGGAGCGAGGCAATAGAAAAGTCCATCCGCTGTCTAGTTTTGTCAGAATTCAACCAGGAAACGCTTTCAAGCTTGGACCTATGCCCCAGTATCAGCCATATATCAGCGCCGACTGACACATTATATGATACAATGTCGCCACGAGCCACAATCGGTGAAATGTCCAAAATCGTTGGGGTGGGAGGAATAGGCACGAGACCGCGAGATGCCGTAGCGTCGGATGGCAGGTCTACAGTCGTTCTTTGTCCTTGTCGCAAAGACACATCAAAATCTCCTAAGGTCAGTGGGAAGGGTCGTACAAATGAAATCCAAGATTTCAAGATGAGTCGGCGGTTGGAATCAGAGAAGCAAATGCTGACGCCTGAAGCAGCCCAGGTGCGAACACCAATAATCACGTGCCAACGCGTTAGGGACGCGTCAAACATCCACTTTCACCTCGACCATCGAAAGTCCGAAGGGATCAAGTATAACAGATATATTACAGAGCGCGGAGTAGTGCGTAGAGAATTCAACTAAACCGTTTTACGTAAGACGCAAAGTCCCCCAGTCCAAAAACCTCGCAGGAGACGTCACAATCTCCCTTGACCATCTATTTCTTACCGCCGGCTCGTGCCTCCAAACCCAGTGCTTTCATGTCTCGTGCTCGAATAACTCGAGCTCGACGAACTGGTAGTCCTGGACGACGATGGCCCTGGTCTGGGTGCCGCGCCATAAACCCCTCCTCCACCGCCTCCAAACCATCCACCGGTCGCCGGCCTGGTTTGCGGCGGGTCGGGCTGTGTACGCGCACCCCTCCCAGCTAAGTACCCTGCAGCAGCTCCAGCAGCGGTACCAGTCCAGAACCCGGGCCGCCACCCCTGGTTCTGATACCCAGCACCTGTATTTCCCGATCTCGAACCTGAGCCCGATAACCAGGTGGCCTTTTTTGGTCGTGGAGGAGGCCGTGGATCATACGGAGGTGGAGGATCATTGTCGTCCCCACCGCCGCCAAAGCCGCCAAAGCCACCGCCTCCTCGCGGTCTTCTTCGCGGTGTTTCACTGCGCCAGGCATTGAAGAGCCCGCGCAAGATGATAAACAGGACCAGACCAAACAACGCCATGAATAAGTAGCCTGCGTATTTCTCTCCCGTGTTCTCACTGCCGCGAGAGCCACGAAAGTCAAAGAAGCTGCCAGAACCATACTTTTCTTCTCCCTTTTCTGTCAACAGAAGCATGTACTCAACACCACAACTGCCGGAAAGAACATATGGGTCTTCGCTGCTCTCGTAGCCTTCACACGTCACTTCAGTGCTTCCGAGCTTAAATTCTTCAGGCAGGGAAGCTTTGCAGCTCCACTGGACATTGCTTTCATCATAGTCAGAACCCTCATTGGTGCATCTCATGACATCGATCTTGTATAGCTTGCATATTCTCGCGGGTCCCACGCATTGTAATTGAGGCACTGGGGAGACTCGACGGGAGGTGGTTTGTTTGCCGGCGCGGACGGTGATGGCAGAAACCTTGGAAAGCAAGACGGCATTCTTGGGGACCTTCTTTGGGTTGGTTTTCCGTGCTGAGAGTGCTGTGCCTGCTAGGAGAAGGGTTAAGAGGAGAAGAAGCTTGATCTTTGCTACAGTTGTCATTTTGGAACAGCGTTTCGGTTTCAAGTTATCGCCAAAGACAAACCATGAAGAGATGTAAGACGCCAGAAGTCGAGGGACAGCAGGCTCATTTCTATCGGATATAGGCTGGTCTTGGAGATCGGTTAAAAATGCGCGAGAGTGCAAGGAGACAGAGTGGCCATATCAGAGACAAGAAGAGGCAAAATTTGGCTACCTGCTTTGCGGCACAAGGAAGTCAAATCTGCCCGCCGCTCACGTGCTGCTGTTTACAACCACGAACCCTTGCACTCCATCGCCTCAACTCGCCTCTACAGCTCTTCTGCCAGTTGCATACTTGGACAGCAAATGAAACAATTAAGCCCTGTTTTTACTGACAACGGTGGCAAGGCGCAATAGCTCAATATTTCCGAACATAGATACCCATGGAGATATCGATCAAGCTATATGTGGCGGAGAGGCATGAAGCACCTCAAGTACCCTAGACATTTTGCCACGGAGGGTGGTCGTGCGTGTTAGAAAAAGAGCTGTACATGCAACCGCTGTCATAACCATGGCTTGCTGTTCTCATGCAACGGCTCGACCATATCCCTAACCAACGCCTTTCGAAATTCAAAGTCGTCCCAGCTAGGACTGCAGAATCTGCCACCGAAGAAGCATTTGACGCACTGTGCCACGGCAAGCCGATATTGTGGGAGCAAAGGGTTTGTCATGTCATCAAGCCAAATTGATTCCAGTCGAAGTTTGCCCCAATAGTCGGCCGGTACGGGTATTCCAGAGAAATGATCCTCGATCGTCTTCTCGTGCCAGAGCTCAAGAAGCGTGATTCCAAGCTCAAGGAGTGCCTCCTTGGGTTGCAGATGTTTCGCTGAACGGTGAGACGCGGAGGAGAACTCGTGGGAGATTACCGGTTTGGTGAAGTCGATGTCCATTGCTGACACGCCTTGGCCGTGGCCATCCGGCACCTTCATAAATTGAATGGCTTCTTTCGACCAGCTCTTGTCCAACCATGGTGTTTCGTATAGCTGCATTAGAGAAATGGGCAAGCGTCAACGCCAAAAGCATGCGATCCCTCAACGCAATCCTCCTATACTGACCACCCCGGATCGAGAGGAACTCCCGCAAGCAAAGCACGTCGAACCTCTCGGCAGAAGAAAGTGACGGGCATTCGCGGTGGTCGCAATGCAATTTCGCCTGAGAGGCAATGTGCAGGTGCAGCATCTTGTTGGCAGTAATTGCGCGGTTCAGGGAGGAGCATCGGCAATCCACTTTTTGGGAAGTTGCCGGCAGAGCCACTACGGCCGACGGTATCGAGATTGTAACCTTCGGACGCGGATTGGACCCTATTGGCGGCTGTGACAAGGTGGCCGCTGATCCATTGATATGAGCCTCTTCGAGTATTTCGACCTTGCTCTCATGCCAACGGATATCATTTTGGGGCTGGTCGCAGCGGAAGACAACCTCAAACACCGATCCTTTGGTCGCCAACTGGTCTGCCTTGAGAGCGGCACGGGTAAGAGCTGGTAGCCTTCTGTCGAGCCTCAGCTTAATTTCATGGGATTTGTGGAATTTGCAGATCCATCTGTTGGCAATGGCTGAGTACAGCCTTGCAGCATGGTCCGTGGATTTCGCAACTGCCACTACGAACTTTGTGGCCGTGAGTGAGATAGCGGCTTCGCTCGCCCCTCGATTCGCCGCCACGGCAGCAGACAGGCGTTCGAGAACAAGAATGGATCTGTCAAGCTCCTGAATGCTCTTATCGACATCCGAGCGACCAAGAGTCAGGTTGAACCGCGCTCTCAGATCAAAGCCATTGCCTACGGAAGTTCGATTGGCTTGGACAAAGGACTCAGACTTCCCGGCTGTGTCTCCAGCACATCTTGGCCAAGCAAAGTTGTCGTTTTGGCCTGTAAAGAAACTTACCAGATGCCCTGCAGGCAGGAAGCCCTCGATATGTGCAGCTATATTGCGCACAACCTCTTCACAGGCTATTACGGCAGACATGTACAGCTGATTCGCCTCTGTGCCCAGATAGGCCTGACCCTCTCCTTTAGGTCATTGTCGCCGTGAAGTAGCCCGAACAGCTGCTGCGGGTCTTCAGGTATGTCATCGACGTCGACCCCAACCCTAATCACCAAAGTTCGCACATTCTCCGTTAACAAGGCTGTCTGAAGGTGCAAAGCATGGATGAGCTTCTCCACGTGTTTCCTCCGGCGGAAAAAGACAGAAGCGCGGCTGAGGCCAGTTTTGTACAGATCAAGTGCCGGTACCTCCACGAATGGGTGGTCCCCCTCGGCTGGCACAGGAATTTGGCGAAGAAATCAAGTCCCGGCGCGATCTAGAATCCACGGACTTAGATCGCTTGACTTCTGACATGGATAAGTTGAGAGTCCGAGAGGGTTAACTTGTACTAGACAAAATTCTAGGTCCCAGAAATGGCATTCAAAGAGCGAACCTAGCTTAGAGGCTCAACAACAACAATATAGCAAAACCCCATATCTTCGACCTGAAGATACATACCAATCTCCTCCCCAAGCTCTCCAATCACCGCATGAGCTATACAAGGTACGCCACTGCCAAAATTGTGGAAAGGTAAGTGCTGATCCTGAGAATCACCCCAATCTGGCTGACGTAGTCGTAAAGACTCTTGACGAAAGAAAAACCATCGAACTCGGTAAGTTGCTTCTTTATCGAAGGCCCCGAGTCTACCGCTGAGGATCTGGCAGCGGGATATTGCACGCACTGCTATGAAGCATTAATCGCTCCGAGAGCAAACAATTCGAAACGTAAGGAGCGGAGACAAGGCCGATACTGCGATATCAATATGCCTTCCCCTTCCGAGTCGTCCGAACCATCGCTTGATGTCGTCACTTCCCCTAGGAAGAATTGAAAAGAGCCTGCGCCAGAAAGGAGGGAGGGAAAGGGGGAGGGAAATGAACATTCGATTCTCTATTCTGCAGAACCCCCTTTTCCAGAGACGGTGACGCTATCTCCCTTGCGGCTGCTATACTTTATTTTCACGCACCCTTTCCTTCCTTTAGGTGGGCGAAGTTGTTTGGAACTAGCAGACGTGATCGGTCGTCTCTATGGCGCCCTAGGGAAGCAGCAAGCTCGGCGGTGCTATATATGCACAGATACGCGGCTGAGATGAGATGGAATATGTCACGCAGAGAATGCGGCTCCACGCCACGGATTAAGCGGCATATTTACATTCATATTCGTGCCAATTGATCCTGGTACTCCGATCCAAGGGTCTTTGCCCCATGGGGTTCGAGGCGCCGAAATGAGAGGGCACAGAATTTGTGACTAGGTTGTTGACGATGCAGCATCTTCCATCTTGGTGACCCCCATTTCCATCGATGGAGTGAACACGAAGGATCGGCTCGGAGAGCTTCAACTACAACCAGCAGATGGCATGGGCACAGGCCAGGCCAGCACGTTAGCTCCGAGATCACCACCTCTGTCCCAATCCAGGGCGATGAGCGCATTGGCAGCTTCCCCCCTCATTTTGACCACTTTTACCCAGATTCCAACACCCATCTATCTATCTGGCGCTCCAAGATGGGGGAAAAAGAGTGACAATCGGACAGCCGGACAGTGTACGTACCAGGGCGCAAAGTAGTTAGCTGTAGGACGAGCAGCGCGGCCGACGTGCTGGTAAGAATAAAAGCTCATTGTATAGTCGGGAGCTAGGAGTGAGCAACAATTGCTGTCAAAGAAAGAGATAACCCTCGACCAGAGCAAGGCTGCCTCTATCTTCATAACAAATACCTCCTTCATGTCGCAGCTCAGGAAGACACCGTGTTAGGCCGTGCCACTTTTTCCAAAAGGGGAACCCCCTCGCGTGCGTCGCCTCCTATCTATGCACGCCCCCCTTTGACTAAAACACCTTCTCTCCACCACCAAACCAAGGTGATCGTTGCAGCAGGACCCAAGGCCACACATCCTAGCATCAACTCCACCAGCGCCGTCCCCAGATTCACGTCCTTCTTTAATCCCACCCTTTTCAGATCCCAAATCGCCAGGTAAGCCCACACCGCGGAGGCCGCGAAGATGATCCAAAAGTCCGCCTGGAAGATGCCGTGGATGCCCTGGACCAACGAGAGCTGTACCTCTCCCGCCGAGGGGGGAAGGAACATGTGTTGGAATGAGTGCTGTGAGTCGGAGGAGAGGAGACACGTCAGGACGACTGCCACATGGGAAAGAGCGGCGACGGCGAAGGAGACCATGTAGACTGTATGGAGATATCTGACGTCTTCGGCTTCGTGGGTGGAAGAAGCTTTCTTGTACTTCGCTTGTTGGGCGGCGGCGGCGGCGGCTTGGCCCTGAGAAGAACCGGCGTAGGAATAAACTTTTGATAATAACCAGAGTAGCGCGTCGACGTACGCGGGACAAGGCTGCCAGAAAGCCACCATGGCCTGTGTCGTCCACAGATCGGGCGCCGAGTAAGGCAGGAACATCAGGGCCGTGGGAATCAAGTATCCAATGATCAATGATGGGAGTAAAGCCTTGGCGTATGGCAATGGGACATGTCGTGGCTTGGTCCAGTAATTGCTTGAAGATGTATCGTAGAGGTATGCCAGGTAATAGATCGGGACTATGATCGCTCCCCCGACCGTTTGGTAGAATAAAGCATATATAGTGGTACTGTGCCCCTTGTTCGTCAGCTTCCAAAACCCAGCGGTGAGTGCATGGGAAAGGAAAGGACAAATACTGACAATCTCGTCAGAGCAAGCACGTTCCTCTTTCTGCAACTCTCAATCGCCCAGATAGCCACGATCGGAAAAAACGAGAACAAAAAATACATCATAAATACGAAGAATCCCTTATCCCATCCCGCAGCACCGTTCATGAAGGCCGCCACAAGAAAGGAGAGACCTTTGTCTAGAGCTGCTATACCGGTATAAGTGGTGCGAAGGGGTAGCGGATGTTCGGTGAAGTGGTTGATTGTCGTGATGTGTTCCATTTTGTCAGCGACACCTGACTTTATGGAGGCGATCCGGAGCATGTAGACCGCAAGAAGGGACAGTGCGGTAAAGACGATGGCGAAAAAGTACCCTGTTCCATTTCTTGGTGAAACGGGTCTTGTTGACGACGCGGATCCGGCCGCCATCTTTATAGACGTAGTACAGAGAATATCGTCAAAAATATAGCCCAGACTTATAGCCCAGAATTATAGCACAGTACGAGCGGTTGGGGATCTAGTATCTGGCGGATATACAGGGTCATATATTGATAAAACCCGGAGCTTGGGCGCGGTTCCGAATTGGATGGAGTACAGAGCCAAGTGGATCCACGTGACATAAGATGGCACGCCTGACACTCCATTGAGATGAATAGGGGAGGGTTTGAGATGCTGTTGGAGAAAAAGGGATTCTCACTGGTCTGGCCCTGCAAGGCCACCTTCTTGCTCAGCGGCATATGGGCCCTCCAGGGATGCATCAAAGTCTTGGAAGTGCTGGCGCGTGGATCTTGCTTTGTAATCCCAGTCTCCCTTATAGACACTGGTGTTGGGTTTGTAGCGTGAGAGAATACCTCACTCGTTACATAGACACGTACAGTCTGGAACGGGACACACACGATGTCTTTCGAACCACATCCGTGCATGTGCGGCGTGACATCCATGAGAGCACTTGAGGCACATCACCGTGAATCGAGACATTGCGCTATCCCACTTCCGTGCAGTCTCAACCATCTTCATTTCGCTTTCAGGCTCTTGACCAGGAGCTGAACCTGATGGCGCAGCCACCAGAATGTCGGGGATCGAGTCCCCTCCTTTGCTGGCTGCCTGGGTAACAGGAACGGTCGTCCTTGTTGAGGAGTCACTCGTTGAGATCTTCGAGTTCATTTGTACTGAATTTCTCGGCCGAGGCGAGCTGGTTCCCTTGGCGGTTAGTCCTGGAATGGTGTCGGGTCCTAGTGTCGTCTGGACACTGCCCGCAACGCTCGCGCTGAGATCAAGACTTGGTTTTCCAGCCTGGTGCTTTGAAGCCTGTTGAGGCCCATACCATGGCAGATACGATTCGTCAGGAATCCCAAGCCAAAGGTCACAAACACCACAACGAGGTAAATGACGTTCGCATTTAGGGCAAACGATTCCAACGGCAGCAGCTTTCTCCTTGGTGAGCGGGTGCCGAGCTGTTTCCACAACTTTGTGGCCTGGTGCATTTTCTCCGTCCACCCCAGCCAAATGTGCGATACCCTGTGCGCAAAATCCACAGACAAGACGTACTTGTTGCTTTGCCGGCGGTATGAGCGGTCTCCCTGTTTCGTCTCTGGCGGCATTTTGGCAAGCAATGTCAAATCGAACTCTATCAAACTTCAGATTCCAACTGTTCATCATGTGGCTATAGGCATCTTTCCAGGCATTGAACTTGCAAAGCACTGTTTTGTCATCCAAATATCGTGGAACAGTCGCGGCCAGTGCTAATACCGCTGTCTGCAGGTCACCGAAGCGCTGAACATAGCTGCTCATAAGGCTAAAGGCAGGCTGCGTTGCCGTTCCAGTCAGAATGACACCTTCAATATCTCCTGCCGTCACAGCATCCTTGGTCGCTTGAGAGATGTAGTTTGTCAATTTCGAGTCGTCAAAGTGTCGCAAAGCGATGCAGATGCGGTATTTAAGAGGAAGAGACTCTTCGGCAACTACATTTGACCAATCTCCAGTTTTGACATATGCCAGGATCGCGCGGGCATAGGGATCAGTCAACTCTTCGCTAAGAGACGAAATCGCGTCAACCCAGTCATCTTGCGCATCCGACTCATCAGGACTCATCGTTCCAGCGTCGTCACTTCGAGCTTTCTTGAATGCCCCTGCAATTGCCATGGCCAACATTTTATGGGACTGATTAGCAGTTTTGCTGCGGAGAGCCTTATAGGCGAGGTTACGATCCATTGCGAACAGAGCTAATGCTGCGGCTTTGGTGTGTTGGTTTTTGGTCACTAGTCGTTTCACAATCAGGTCGAGCTCATCGGATGACCATGCTAAGCCAGCGGAATGGAGGCAGATAAGTCTGTTTGCAGTGTATTCGGTCGTCATTCTGTTGATGCTGGGTATGTTCAAGCGTCGGACTAGGTTCTCAATGATTTTGCCAAGTTTATTAGGGCTCTGACCGAGTTTTCGATGCTTGGGATCGATGTCTTCCATCCAAAGACCGTAAACACCAACGAAAGACAGATCGAAATTATCTTGTGCCATATTGCCGTTCTTGGATATCTTCGCGGCACGTTCCACCCAAGCCCAGAAAGATTGTAGCCAATGCGAATCTGAGACGATCGCTTTGTTCTTGGATGGGTTAAGCAGATAACCTGCTTCACAACGCAGCCGCTGGATAGAGATTAATACCATGAGGTCCGGCAATGGCACGTCCTTTTCGTAAAACCCTAGATCCGCGTACCATGCCTGATCATCTAGACTCGACATTCTTTTTGTGTCGGAAATCGTCCTGTTCTGTCGTGATTGCTTGAAAGTTTGTCTGAGAACGTTTCGGGGCTGAGCTCGGCGGCGGACTTGGTCGATCAGGGTTCCTGGTTCCGTAGCAGCAGTGGGTGATTGTTCGACGAAATTGCTCCCTTTACACAGATATCCAGCCGAAGAGAGAGCTACAGGGCCTGGAGGAGGGCTTGGGGATGTGAGCTTAACTTGACCCTGTCCATCCAGTGTCAACATCTTCGATTGCCTCATCTTTGTCGTGGCTGTCGTGAAGTCGAAGGACACGATTCTCGACTTCTCATCTATTGGTAAAGACGGGTTTGTATGTGGCCTCTCGAGGTCCTGCGCTCGATCGAGAAAGATTTCTTGCGGTGCGCTGGTCTCCCATGAGAGATCATGACCTCCGTCACGTTCAAACCGGTATGTCTCCGAGGAGAAGTCTTTGCCTAAGTTGTAGACTTTTAGATGCCCAGTACTGGAAAGAACGCCCAAACAACCTCGCTCAGCTTTAGAGAACCTCACGCTCCAAATTACACCGGGACTTTCGACCACGCCTTTCAGTTCCAGGGATAGCTCAGGCTGGCGGCTCTCATTGTGTGAGCCTCCGGCGAAACCTAGTTGCGGTGCGTTGACACGACTGATCATTCTCCGATCCCAAACACATATCGACGGATCATTTGTCGGATAGCAAGACGCAAAGTAGTTCTCATCAAGCCAGTCGATGGCCAGGTTATGGACACATCGAGTAGCAAATTGTAATCCATTGCCAATGGATGGCTCCCTCAAATCATACAGCCTGACAAATTGGCCTTTAACTCCCGCAACCAATAGCAAAGGATCGTCCTGAAAGAACTTCAAACTGGTGATGGGTTCTCCGGTCGCCAACTTGTGGAGCGGGTCCGAATAATTCTTCGAAAAGCCCTTTGACCCCGATGCAGGTAGTCGCTGATTGAAATCCCAGATATTCAGACAAAAATCTGTCCTTACTTTGTCGAGACCTGCGGCCAAAAGATTTTGGGAATTGAGAGCCACGGCGTTGCAAAGGCGCTGGCTCCTGACTTGAAAAGATAGAGAGTCTTGTTGCCCCTCTGCTATGTTCAAAAGAGTAGCTTCTCCCCCAGCCTGACCTACAACAACAAGATCTTCATTGACGGGGTGCCAGTCGAATGCGCGGAATGCCGGGACCTTGGTGGAGGCATGAATAGTTTCATATCTGAAATTCTTTTTGGTCTGGCTGGTGATGTTGCACAACCTGAATGACTTCCCGACGACATCGACATACAAAAATCTTTGCGGGTTTCCGGGAAGGGAGTTTTGGGAGAAGCGAATCGCGGTCTCCATCCTGTCGCTGTTGAAGTGGTAGGGCTTCCGCTTGGAATGCCTATTTCTTCATCCCATCCACTGCATGGCAACAATGCCACCATATAAGTGGTCTCACACTTCAGTCAATACAGATCGCACAGCCTTTTAAAAGCAACATAATACGGGTGACTGTACAGAGCAAAATGGATGAAGTCCAACTAACTGTCCGAAAAAGGGTTAGAAGAAAGTCCTTGGCACGCGACGGTCAAGGCGGTGAAAAGCGGCAGAACTTTTGCCGGAGGAATTTCACTTTCAGCCCGAGATATTCGTTGCCGTTTAAATATTCCTTGCTGCTCCCGTAGACGGCACGGTTTTCCCCTTGAGACTAACTCCCAGGTCTTTAGCTGAAATGCTAAATATCCAACATGGCAAAATCCAGAACTCCACGCCCATCCACTGGCCATCGCTACAGACCAACTCGTTCTCAATATGATTCCTATCGCCCACCACAAGATCGAACCAGCGAGGTGAACCATCCCGAGCAAGATTTGGATCGTGACGGTCGCGGGAACGCTTCCAATCGAGATGGAATGGGCCTGCCACCCGTCCGGTCTGCGGTCTCAAAAACAAAGCATGAGCGAGCCACGAACCCGTCGACAAAGATACACTCTCTACGCAGGTTGTTAGCATCGCGAGAGCTGCCTGGGACAGTGCGACAAGAGAAGGAGCGAGAACTAGCTGCGTTGCTCTTCGACCAGAGAAAATCTCAACTCGCACAGGATGCTAGAAAGAATTTACAACGCTACCACTTTGTCCGCTTTATGGAGCGAAAGAAAGCAGAAAGAGTACTCAAGAAATTGCTCAAGGGAAGAGATTCTGAGGAATACCAGGAACCGGGATACAAAAGTAAACTCGAGAAGCTCATACACGTTGCCGAGGTGGATATCAATTACACCAAGTACGCACCGTTGGGAGACAAGTACATCAGCTTGTTCGTTCAGGAGGAAAAGGTCAAAAAGAAGCAGAAGCTAAAACTGGACAAGGGAGAGGTTGGGAACTTTGATGAGGATCAGCAAGAGGAGTTTCGCCATTTCGCCGACCAATTGAGCAATGTCGTTCGCTCTGCGACTGGTGATAAACCGCCAATGTGGTATGAAGTCGAGAAGTTGATGGAAGAAGGAGAGGCAAAGCTGCAAGCTCTACGCGAAGGCAAGTTGACCACCGACAAGCGACTTGAAAAGGAGCTTGCCTCGCTTGGCGGAAAGGAAGAGGCCGGGATGCGCAGTGGGAACGGAATCCAGCTGGAGGAAACGAGACCTTCGTGGCTCGATGACGATGGCATCATCAATCCAGCGGATCTTGACAATGAGCAAGATGAGGAGATGAGCGACGGTGGCTTTTTTGAACGTTGATTTTCGACCGGCTTGGCAGGATCCACGATTTTCATTGACATTACGATGTTACGACTCGAGATACCCATAGACCGGAATCGGTCGAATGCACATCGCTTCATTACAATTTCGAACATTGATGGTCATCCTTCTCGTCGATGTGATGATTTTGGCCGAGGACAGTACCTTGTGAGCCTAGTATGCTTGTGACATGTTCCACAGCGTCAAGATCTGTGACAACGCATCGATGCCTGTATACCCAGATCGAACAATCGATACCAGGTGATGGCGGTGTTGCGAACCGACAAGAATGCTGGTCTTTGAACCAAACTGATAACCATCTACTGACTACTTAGCGAGTCTACCAGAACTACTCTTTGACCGTCTCCTAGACACCTCTACGAAGACTCACCTTCCACGGAGACTGTTACCTATTCACCTCTCACACAGCTATTGAACTTGCCTCACCGATCTCCAAGCCACTAAGCCCGACAAATATCATTCCTCGACTGGCGCACAGGTCTCGCTTTCTGTTTGCTACAGCGGCTGGGTTGTCGTCAGGATACGTTCGCTTACGTCCTTCAAGCTCTACACTGGGCTTGAGCACAACATCTAACCACGACGTAGCTGGCTGAGATTTGGGATTTCACTTCAGCTCGTGCCTCAAGCAGATCAACCAGCAGTCAGACTTCGATGAGGTCCATCCGGGAGGGCCATGTCACCCACCCGATATGAAATACCATCTGCCAATACCATCTGAACCAGATTTCCAACGCCTTGAGAACGCCTCAACAACGCCCGCGGCTTTTTAGCGGCTTGCTTTAATTACAAAGGACAGCAAAAGGGAAAGATGTCAAAGCCCAAGGAGAGACTCTCCCCAATCAGAAAGGTGAAAGCTGCGTTCGCCAAATCGCCCAAATCTCCCACAACGGACAGAATCGGTTTTGCGGACAAATGCACCATCACCGAGCTAAACTCGTGGATGGAAGACGTATACTTTAATGATCCGAAGTCGCGAGAGAGCCTGAGCACCAATCCAGGAGATAACGCGAAGCATTTGTCGGAGCGGCAGAGATGCACGACAGATAATTGGAAGGCGGAGATTGAACGGCGAATCATCGCGAAGTCCAAAATGGTAGACCACGCCTATGGCGATCAAAACCCGTTTCGGAATCAAGCTTATGGGCATGGCGACGGACAGAAATGAGCAAAAGCAGATAAAAAGAAACAGGGAAGGCAAGAAAGGTATACCGTAACGCGGCGAGCATGCCATCTTCCTAAGCCTTCACGATCGATATCACGGCCCTCTTTCTCTAGCCGAGGGAGAGGAAGGGAGGGAGGAAGGAAACAAGGCACGAGCAAAAGCGTACAACCGGCCTTCCGCACCCCTGGGGTCATAAATCAGCCTCTTTGCCCCTTCTTCTTTGCTCGATATCAGAGCCTTTGGCAGTCAGGATTTTATCGACAAGTGCAAGTGCGAGTGCAAAGAGCGAAGAGCGAAGAACTCGGAGAAAGAAGCATGTCGAAAGCCTTCGCTGTGCAGGCCGTCTCTTTCCCTCGTGGCTGGTGTGGCCTCCAACTCTGTGGATGAATCGGTCAAGCGGCTGGCCAGCTGGCTCGCCAGCCTAGCCAGGAAAAGCTCGCTTTGGAACTTTTCGCAAAGGCAAAGAAGAAGAAAGGACAAGCACAGTCAATCCTCCGAATCTGCTGGAATGATTGACCGATAGACAAGACAGATTCTTCGCCGAGCTACCTAACTGGCGAGCTAGGTCCTCCTGATTAGCCAGCCGCCTCCATTTCCACAATAAGCTTTGATTGTTGGTCGCTGATCGCTGAACGTTGACCATTGATCGTCATGCATCTTTCCATTGCGTCCCATTTCGAAATGTCGTCCCATACTTACAGAGTCGACGTGTCCTCCCTTGGGAACAAGCCTGCCACGTGATTACAGCGATGCTACACTACCGGATTAATCGCCCCACAAAACCCTATTCGCTAAATACGGTCGGTCTTAGCGAGGCCATTTTAAGTTGAGGTTTGACTAGCCTCATTCAGCAATCAGCACCCATAAGTAGCACCCTATGCAGCACATTGAGGCTACCAGGGATGCCCAGGGCCCCATCTGGCTTCCCAGCTATCAGCTACACTTGCCTCTCAGCTAGACATCTGTTTTCAAGGCACTTCGCACTAAGAGAAGGTAAATCCACGCCCAGCTCACCCTTCTTTTTGAAGACGCAATGTGGAGGCACAGTCACGTAGCCCCCTGTCCGTCCGGCTTTCGACGGTGTCGGTGTCAGTGGCCACGTTGGTTGAACGCGTCTCGATCACATCTTCCACCAATTTATGTGCTGCGCCCTGCATTGCAGTAGTCCAACCGGCGGGCAGCACGTTGCACCAGCTAGAACCACGAGATGTGCGCAAGGCCTCTTCGAGACTACCCCGCCTGTATCCCTTTTTCTTTCCCTCTCAAATGCGCAGGCACGGCTCACACATGAGTGCCGGGGCAAGCCTCGAAGTAGCCTGAGCATGTCGTAGGTTCATGGAAGGTTTCCTCGCACTAACCATCGAGGCGAGTTCTTCATCATATCGCTACTTATGCACCAGGAGCAGTCCGGAACCAGAGCCTTTCCCAAAGCTCGACTCGAGTCTCCTCCCAAGGGGTAATGGTACCCTTTGACCGAGGCAAGAAAGCGCAGCCGGATCGGCATATTTGATATTGCCTCAGTAAGTGCTGTACTTGTCCTTATTGGTCCATTGGCACGATATTTAAAGAGGTCGAAACGACGTACGCAGCTCCCGAAAACGCACGAGGACTTTGTTAAAAGTTTCACGTGATTGTTAAGCAAATTGCCTTGGTATATCGTGTGCTACGTGTTGCTGAATAGGTCATCAACTAAAAAAGGTCAAAAATAAGGCACTGTAGATTGTAATATCTATTCTAAAATGTAAGGAGAATGCCACTAGTATTCCGAACCACTTCAACATGGCCATATCCTTAATGGAAGGCCGACCTGTGAAAGACACTACGGGACCCGGTTCGAAGGTAGCATGGCCGAAATGGATATGAAACAGTTTGTCCAGAACCTGGAGCTTCCTGTGCAAACTTAAGTGTTCCAAGAAGCGAAGAGGCTAGAGGATATGAAGGAGGTGGCCGTACAGTTGGCTTACGGAGACCGCCTAGAGCATGGTTGGACCATGGCCTTGTTGGACATTTCCTTCGGTACGGAGATGGAAATTGTGGCCAAGCCTTATCAGAAGTGTCTCGAGTGGAATGAAGCCGTTCAAATGCTCAGCGAAGCTTTATCCGGCGAGTTCGAAGTAGCGAACCATATTCGCTATGACAGTAAGAAGCGATCTCCCTACGAAGAATAGCTGATAGCGCCAGACGGATCTGTTTGAGGAGATCGGAAGGCTAGCCTCTGAGGCATCGAACTCGTCTCTCCCACGGATTGGAACGTCGAATTCAGGTTATTCGACGAGTATCACCGAGTGTGGACTTGCCTCGAAAGATATTTTGAGGTTTTCGACTCTGAGTCATGCAGAACGGACGTCCATGTCTCCATATACCCCAGCTGGAAGTCTGCTGGCGTTACTTTGAAGCAGATCGCCAAAGTTGTCGCGTATTTCGAGCGTTGTGTGGACTCTTATATGCCAGCTCATCGGATGGGGAATCCACACTGCCAGCGCAATCGCTACAATGCCGTACTGGAAACATATGAATGCGAACGATTTTCCAAGAAATCGACAAACAAGACGTCATGACGGCACTGGCTGACCTGATTGTTCAGACGGCCATAGCTCGCACAGTCGAAGTTTTCGGTGGAATTTCACACGCCTGGGGAAGTCCGGGATTTCGTTCATACAGGGTGTGAACGATTGGGGGGATCAGTCGCCTGAAGTACACCCAGGACATGCAGGCGGTATTCGGACTTTTGTTGCGTATGGTCTTTCGTGGCTACGAGCGTCATGGGTTTCCCGATTCCAGTTGCCCGATGTGGCTTTTCGTTGACAAAGAACAGCTCCCCGAGGGACGTTCGAAGGACCATGAATCGCCGGAAGCAAGGCCTTCCCAGCCCGAGCAGCCACTCACGAATCAACAGAGAGGTGATCTGAACGCTGAGACAGAGACTTGGAGTTTCTCCAGAATCACAATATCTTGAACTCGGAGGAGGAGGAAGAAGAAGAAGAAGAAGAAGAAGAAGAGGAGGAGGAGGAGGAGGAGGAGGAGGAGGGACTGTCACGGAATACATAACAACAGGACTTTGGGGGGACCGGAGAACCTTTTGCTTTTGATTTTATACCATTCCTGACTATGGACGAGCTGATAATCAATTAGAACGATTGATTCAGAGAATGTCCAAGGCCCGGTTTCATTGGTAGGACGCCGCGGTCGCCGACGAGATAGACAGTCGCTAGGAACACCAAAGACATCGCTCGGTGTTATCTCTCTCTTTTCTTTCCCTTCCCCCGTAGAGATTGATTGACAAGGCTGACTGAGGCGTCGACAACATGATTTATTGGATGCCGGGAAATATCTTTGAGACAGATCACGCGTAAAGAGACGATAGTTAGAACACGGATAGACTAAAGATGGCACTCAAACTTGAGATGGATGGGAGTACTAGGTATCAAGTTTAAGTTGAAGACCTACTAATATATCCCCCTCTATCTCCCCCCAACGGCTTGAACAACAGGATCCGGCATCCATTTCATATTTGGTATTTCGTGGTGAAGACAGTCCTTGGGATAGAGATAGGGTCAGTCAAGTCAAATTGGAGAGTCCCCCATTCCGAAGGCCCAACAAGCACCTTAAGTTACTTTGGTGAATTGAAAGAGTAACACTACTCGCAGAGAACTCTGGTAACTCTCCATGACTATCTGCAGCGCCTCACTTTCGAAATCTTACGAGACCCACCCAGCAGTGCCTCCCAAGCGGCGCTACTCATCTTGGATCCTCTGCAGCAATCCCAGCACCGTATTCTGCGGAAGGGCACCAGGATATCCGCCGGCATACCAACATGAACAACATCGCTCTCGGAGACCTCGTCGATACTCCAAAATTCAAACCATTCTTCTCGCGCCAACACGATTGGCCTATTGCATGCGTTGCATCGGCGCGTGGGATTCTGTCCAAGTAGCTTCAGATTGTTCAAGACAGATTCAGGAGTGTTTGATGGCATATAGGCCCCGAGATCTATGTCGCCTAAAGGGTCAAATTTGGAGAGCTGACGGAGAGCTAATTCGGTGAGTGTTGGGACCTGAGGATTCTCCGTCGGCCAATACGTCTTTTTCATAGTGTGGGCGCTATTCTTCTTGCGAAGAAGTATCTTCCCTAATATCCTCGTCCAGGAGAAGGATTCCTCAAGACCCATCCCATCAGGCTGCATCCAAGGATTTGGGTGTAATCGAAGCTCTCTCAAGCGACCTTCAGTGATCAGGTCCAGGATCTCGGTGGGAAGCTCTGACAATTGATTTCCAGCAATATTCAAAGACACGAGATTGACCAATTCCCCTATTGCAGCCGGGATGGATGTGAGATTATTGTTGCGGAGAGACAATTCTCGGAGGTTCCGAAGCTCGAAGATAGGACTTGGCATTCTCGTGAAGCAATTGTTGCCCAAGAAAAGGCGCAAATGGGGTTCAAGGTTGGTCCCAATATGCAGCATCCCTGGAGTTATCTCGTCTTGTTTGCTAAGTGTTTGGAGGGACGTGATTTCAGCGGGTAGGCTCGACAGAGACATGGATCTAACCTTGTCAGCACGATTCGTGTTTGGTCTTCGAACTGGGTCACATACGTCAAGTCCACATCCTCCTTTCCTCGCTCGAGACACTGCCTAATAACCGCACATACCTCCTCATGCTCTCTGGGAACCCGAGCCGTAATTACGGAAGCTAAGTTCGCTCTCAGCTTGCTTCCATCGCCCCTATCTGGCCAGGAAGTGGCGGGTTGCACCTGTTGATTCTCGTCCGTAGCCTTTTGGTAGTTGTCCCAGGCCTTTTGCTGATTGTCCATAACCCTTTGCTGATCCCTCAAAAACTCGTCTTCCATCGTGATTGAATCACTCGAGGGCGGATCCTCACTCTCACTGCCCATAAACACCCCGGAGTCGAGATTTCTCTTAAATTGGCGCTTTTCCCTATGACTCCCCTTGTCTGTAGCGTCGGCCGGGTGCCGATCCCACCAAGACCCCTTATAGGTACGTTTATTCCTCTTGCCCGAGACATAGTTCTCGGCCCCAGGCGCAGTCTCGTCGCTGGAGAAAAGAGCGGGATCGCTAGAGGCGGCGGGCTCGTCGTCGTGGTCAGAACGAGTCCTCTTCCGCGCGAGAACCGGGGTTAGCGGAGGCGGTGCTCGAGTTGGAGCCGTGGCTCGAGTGAACTGCGAGAGAGGAGGAAGATCAGGTTCGTCCATCGTGAAATATGACGTTTCTGGAGCTCTCTTTAACTCGCCAGGCAATGGTCGATCGTCGGGAAAATTCAGTCAGCGATGGAGGAGTAGATGAAAATAACAAAACACAAAAAAACAGCCAACAACGCCGTCGAGTCCGCAAAAGACAAACAGAGATCAAAAAAATGCTCGCTGGTACGTTAGGCACGTGGGTGGGAAAATGACACGCGTGGAGTTGAGGAAGCGTGGCAGGGCAGCACGCGTCCTGTCGGCGAGTTTGGAAAGAAGTCACAAGTCTTGGACCTCCATTGACATCACCATCGCCACGTGACCTCATTCCACCATCTTCGCTTCCCCAGCAAGAGCTAAACGCCAAACGCCAAAGATGCTGTCCACCTCCAACAACACACACCTATCACTCACTCACCAAGAAAGACGTTAACAATGTCAATGAATGACAGACTGTATAACAAGTGCAAAGCAATGCCTCGATGTGCACTTGGTACGTAATACTAGCACCTCTCCCCACCCCGGTGGTTGGTGGCTTGGCCTCATTCACGAGCGTTTCTGCAAAATCATGGTATACATCTGACAACGTCCACAGTATTACCCGGTAGACAGAACCTGGTCCTGAATAGCAGAAGGTCTCGTGCCCACGTCGCTGTTCGCAGCAAGTCGTCTACAGGGTGGATACGTCCCCGCCACCAGGCGCGGGTAGACCTGGTGTTCGTAAAATCAAAGGCACGAGGCAATGAGACGTTCTGCGTTTCATAACGTTTCTTAATCCAAATTACAAGGCTGCACTACCTAACTATCTGTACAGATGGAGTCGTGGAGGAAAAATGCTTCCCAGATGATTCACCACCATTTCGTAAAATGAGACCGAGACTCTCTTGCATGCTCTCCGGGTGTGGGACTGGCTGTTCATATCCGTCATCATCGTAGATTCTCAGTGTTGTATCCCCTCAACCCCCTCCCAAGAACCATCCCCCCTCCCCCCCGGTCTCCATCCACTTGGTCGGGGAAAAGGCAAGAACCGCCGTTTCCCAACACTCATGCTTGAAACCAAAGTCCTGTACAGTGGCTGGCGGTCCGACTCATCTGCGCCCCGGGCGTGGATAGCGTGTTCTCCCAATTTGCAACTTTGACACGTTGGTAATTCGTGAAAGTACCGGCTGCGGCACATTCAGGATCCCGACAGTCAGTCCTCCGTAACGTGCCTCAAACTCTCACAGAGATCAAAGTGTTGTAATCCAGACAAGTATAAATGAGCATGCTGGTGCTCGTGACGTGAACATTGACTCAGTCAAAAAACATGAGGAAAGAAAAGAAACAATATCGACTGGATACTGCGCCGTGCTGGGCATGTCGATGGATGTCTGAGGGCTAGGGCTATAATGAGCCCAAGAAAACGGCAGCGGCGCCCGCCAGGGCGGCCATTGCGAAGTTGATTTCCTGTGCGCTCGCCGCGCCAGTTGCAGATGCGATAGGCGGCGAGATAGCAAGGGTAGAAGTAGCCGGGGCGGTCAATGTCGGCTTGTTGACTGTGGTTGCGCCCGTAGGGGTAGTGGAGGTGGCATTCCAGCCGGTGGGGTGGGCAAAATAGCCGCTGGAATTGCTTGTAGTTGTTGCGTTGGCATATGTGAGATACTTGGTGACGGTAAGGGTGGTCGAGTAGGAGGATGTGACTGTGATGGTCGTCTCCCCCGACCAGTCCCCGGGAGGTAGATCAGCAAGAGCTGCTGGTGCAAGCAACAGCGCAACCGCTGCGATGGCTGAGCTGATGCGCATCTTGATTCGAGTGTCTTGCAACGATCCTATCGCATCGACCGGTGTGCGTAGAGCCGGAATTTGGTTCTGAGGAGCACCTGGGGCCGCTGTCCGATCGCGGCTTCGAAATCTCGAATGCTGTGTCTCAAAGAGTGTTTGGCGTCGCGCAAGGCGAGCTGAGCGAGCGCTGCTCGAATGAAGGTGAATGAGTTAGGGCAGGAACTGAGAGGGAGCTCAGCAACTCGGACGACAGCAATATGCTATCCTGGGATTCCGGTATGGGGGAAGGAGAGGCTCAACAGATAGAGAGGAGTAGGGAAGCACGAGAGTATATGTGGCGGCCAAAAGCGTACCGGGTATCTGATGGGCTGGTTTGGCTGGGCAAGGGCATGGGTGGAGCACTGGCCTGGCAGCGGTAGCATCGTCCTGCATCGTCACAGAGGCGGGCAGATTGCGTGCAGGCATGGCGCTGGTGTCGACAAGTGACAGCACCAACGATCCCAGTGGTTGTCTGGCTGATTTGAGTTGGGATGAGGGTTCGTTGATCGTGGAGAAGCGGTGGATAGAGGTGTCAACGAAGTCTCCATCGAGGGCGAGTGGACCCATACTACCTTCTGGGTAGCTAAGTGGTTAAGCCTGGCTAGTTGCGGGCCTGGTGCAGGCCTGTCCTCCACTGCCAGCAAATGCCAGCAAATGTCAGCCATGCCAAATTTCCCGAGGGGCCCGCTAAGGGCACCTACTGTGCAGAGCGGGCCCCTCTGTCGACCTCGAGCGCCCCCATCGCCTGCACCGGCGTCAGATTAGCTCATCTTAAGCGGCCCATTGGCCTCGAAGGCGCCAGGAACGCGCCAAACTCATTGGAAACTTCATCTGCAAGAAACCCCCCGCTGGTGCCGTCGCCCATGATTTGAAACAACGACTTCAAAATCCACCCTGCGCTCTGTTGCCCATTCGTCCAAGTGTCCTCTGCCCGCAGCCCCTGACATCGACGTTATCGGGGGTACGAGGTGTTCTCTCGGATCGGCCCTGCACCGTCGAGGTACAGTATTTTACTACTTCACGCGACCTGAGTGATTTCTTTGGCCAAGTCGGCCTTGACCTCATTCGTAGCCGCCGGCGTGAGTTGTCCAATTTAACCTGGAGTCGGCCAGAGGGCTTTGTCTGTGTTTGACCTACCGTTGGTGTTGCCAGTCGCCGTCTTCACACGCTGCTGTCAGGGCCTCTCGCCGCCGCGGATTGCACGACCTCATCTCCAACCCTTCGGACAACGACGGATGATAACTTGCGGTTGGTCCCCGGTGAGCGCAGTTTGAGATTTGCGGTCTGCATGAGGCCGAGGCTTTGGTCGAGACTGCTGCTGTGCACCGTCCTGACCGAAACCAGGCCGATTTTGTTTCTCCAAGCAGAAGCAAGCTGCCAACTTCGCTTGTGGTAGAATTCCAAGATAGAGGAAGCCCTAAATGCATACTTGGCACATAGACTACCTAAGTACCGAGAAAGGACCTAGGTAGATGAAGACTTCTGGGAGAAGGGTGGAGTTTGATGGATGCTACTGTCCTCGCTTTGAACACTGAGGTATGAGTTCTGTGCAATACCTAAGCCCCAGTCTCGCTGGTGCAAGAGCGACCTGATCGGCTTTCCGACCTTGCCATTCTCGACAACGCGGAGAAAACTTGGCCTGTTGCGACTTGTCCGTTATCCACGGCAAGTGTCCGTTCAATGTTGTTTGTCTCCAGCGGAATGTTGAACAAGGAATATAATTCAGAACAGACCTCAGAAACATGGCGAACCCGGTAAAACAACCTTCAAATCGGGATCACCTTCTGGTTACTCCATACAAGCAGGCGAGATGTAGTTCTCAGTTGCAATGAGATTCGAACGAGATCTGCACAGCAATATGGTACCTGATTCATCTGCTCTGCGGTCGATCTCCTTCGAAAACCGTCTTTCCGCAATCTCAACTGGAACGGTAACATGGCTAGCGAATGGTTAGCTATGCTGCAAGCTTCATCGAGTCGTGCAAAGCTGGTGCAAAAGATGGTGTAGTAACTTCTCGCTTGTGTATCTCAGCGACGCACTATTGACCAAAAGCGAGATGCACCTCTTCTCGCGGTTCCTTTCTAGGGAAGAAGTGGAGGCCCATCACTCTCGATAACGGATTCTCAGTCAAGACCACAAAGGCGACTTCTTTGCTTTTGTGCAAAGTACAGGGTGATACAACTCCTCAATACGGAGAACAAAAGTGCCGAGCTTCTCCTTTCCACTTGCGTACAACTCAAAACTCACCTTCCTAGGGTTTGAAGACAATTCAAATTCTGCTCATACGTCTTCCCCTTTGACAGTCTGAGGTCAAAAAGGGTAAAATCCCCTTTTTGCGATTCATCCCACACTACTGCACCTCATGAGCCCAAAAAAATCTCCGAAGAGCCCATCGTGCTAAGTTGAAGGAGGCTTAGTCAAGTTCGAAGCGAGAAAGGGGTCTGGCGTCAGCTTGTGTCCACTCTGTGACAACTCGGACTCAAGCCCCCAAAGCCAAAAAGTTCCACCCATGATATGGGAGTGGAAAAAAGGTACTGGGTAGAGCAAACCTTGGGAATCTGTGGTGGCTGGGAGACTGTTTTCTGGGGAAAGCAACGGTGATGGCTCCCTTTTTCCCTTTCACCAGTCCCGCTTGTCCCCTATTCTGCAGGATCTCGATGGGATAAAGATTGATTACACCCGTCGAGCACTTCCGTGGTGGATGGCAACTTTGATGAAAAAAAAAGGCGGGCTGGTCGATTTGTGTCCATTCGGAACAAAGGTTTGCTGACGCCAAGTTCGCGCAGAATAAGAAGGGAAAGTCGAGCGGCACAGGTCACGGGGTCCCAATCACATGAAAGTACAAGTGGTCACCAGTCCTTCGTCTGTCCAGGATACTAGATGCCAAGGAAATCAGAATTGGGATCAGCACACGGGTACAGTCAGCCTCGTCAGAAGTGTGTACCTCGTAGTAGTATTGACATTACATGAAATCTATATATTGGTATCAGTATTATTAGTTAGGTCAAGTACTAAGTACCCCAATGGCGAGATGCTTATACATGGTATCTTGGGTATCGTCGCGACGTGATAATCAGACATTTCCCCCTCTCCTCTCTGCACACGACTCCATGAATTAGTGATATTATTTCATTTCGTGAAATCTCTCCTTAGTCATCGTAAACGAGTGACCTGTCGCATTGTGGAAATTTGTGTAGTTTCGTCGGAAACCAAGGTTGGGTATCGTGATTTTGAGGTCGGGCAAGCAAAGAGTAAGTGTAGAGACCTCAGGCTTGACAGAGAAAGGGGGACTGGGGAATCCCTTTTCGGCATTCAGGCAAGGAAAAAAGATATCCGTCGAATTTATCGAAAATTGGGGCTAAGTCCAGAGCACAGGGCGGATATGATCCCATTGACCTAATGCTGAGAGACGGCCAGCCGCTTACACAGCGCTGGTGGCGGTGGTGTCGGCAGGGGCAGGGGCAGTGACACCCTCGCCAGCGGCAGCAGCCTCAGCAGACTTCTCGGTCTGAGGGGCAGTGCCCGGGGCGGCGTTGACGTCGCGGATGTGGATGCCCAGACGCTCCATCTCGACGTTGCGCATGCCCCAGATGAGGACGGCAGCGGTGAGGGCTGTTTGAAAGAATCATCAGCGACCGCATTAAAGAGGGCATTCAAAATGGCAACTCACGCTTAATCAGGATATCCAGGACACCATAAGCGACGGCCTCAGAGTCGGGGGCAATGACGTTACCACCCTCGGAGACACCCCAGATGACGGGGTAGACGATCCAGAGTGAGACGACCCAGGCAGAGCAGACAGTGTAGACACGGAGAATATCTTGACCGAGGGTGCGGGCATAAGCACGTCCCTCATAGATGAGGGCGAAGCAGACGAACAGGAGTGCAACGGTTCCGAAGGTGAAGAAACCTGTGGTACCCAGAATTAGCAACTCGGCACCAGAATACGGCGAGTCACGTTTTGCAGGACGTACCCCACTTGTATTCGCTATGAACAAGGGCGCCAACGAGAGCCATAATGACCCAGACCTCGCCCATGAGTAGGGTGTAGAGAAGAGTCGAAGTGGGGAGACCGCAGGACAACAGCAAGAGAGTAAGCAAGAGCGGAATGGTGATGAAGTAGTCGATGTAGCGGACGTAGAAGATCTGGCGCATGTCGCCGTGAACTTCGGGGTCGCTGCGAACCCATTCAACCAAGATGGCGGTCCAGCCCAAGTTGGAACCCATGCAGAAGTACGAAATAGCAGGGATCAAAGTGAGGCCCGCGGCGATGTAGTAGAGCAGACGCTGCGATCGCTGCTTGAAGAAGGACAGGGCCATCAAGGCGAGGGTGGACACGGTCATCACCGCACAGACAGTCCAGTACCAATCGCTGCCGGCGGCAGTGATGTGGTTGTTGGTAGTCACCGTGTTGGTGAAACCATTGTGTCGGAAGACGTCGTTGCCCATCTTGAGAGGAGTGGTTGGTGTGAAGGTGGGTTGTCGCGGGTGTCGTTGAAAAGTGATGGGACTGGATTTACAAAAGGACTGTTGGCCTCCTAGGTCACGATTGTGCTGATCGAAGTCAGATTGGATGTTCTGCTCCAGAGCGAAAGGGGGGGGTTTAATAGATGAGCGTCTCGTGCACTTAGGATACGGACTCTCGCGGATAGCAGCAACGTGACGTCGATTCGCTTCGATCAGTCAACAGAAAACAGCAATGTGCATTGAAGTCAAGCATTGCCGGAGGATTCCTGGAGCAGTTCCCCATGTCTTCACGCTGCCGTATCAGCCGGGCGTCGAGGGAATCTTCTGGCAGAATGTAAGCTGCCCTGCAAGATTTTCTCATCCGGGGAGGGTCATCTGCCCATTGAGCTGCAAGGCTCTGGCTTGACTCCAGTAGGCTCTTTGTTTTCATGTCCCAAACAGGTGACCGACCCCAAGCCACTCACGCATTAGCTCAACTTACTGTTGGCGTCGGAAATATCGCATCGCAAGATAACTGGTCGCAGCGTTCACACTTGGTTAGCCCAAACGCCTGGGCAGCAATCGTGGTGGTCTGAGATTTGTTGAGGCTCCCGTGATGGTCACTCGATGGTTTGAGCAAACCATTTCGCGCTCGGATGTCGTCGGCTTCGGCTCTGTAACAGCAAATGCAGGCTGATGGCTAGCGCAGACCGCCTTACCCTGGATGAGAGTTGGACGGGGTTGGCTGGGCTCTTTCAGGATGTCGGACTTCCATTCCTGTAGCGAACCGGAGAAAATTGCGAGGACAGCTGGGTTTAGGCTTACCCGGCATTGGTGGGCGATCGTAAGATGTCAGCGAAAAGTGTCCAGGGAGAAGCCCAGCATACCAGTCATCTTGCAGAGGTTTAGTCAGAGGCATTTTCAGTCGGAAATGCTGGGAGCTTGCAAGGCTCTACCGCAAAAAGGTTTAGAAACACGAGGCCGTGACGGCATGTGATTCGGCGGAGGTTCCCGGGGATTCCTTGATGATCGACGCTCGTCACAAGATGAGGTCATGTTTCAAGTTAGTCATTACTAAATCATTCCTCTATTGAGTACCCAGGATTCGCAATGGTGCCGAGGTCCAGCTCGGCAGACTTACCCTCTCCAGTTAGCGGCACATGCCATCTTGCTGCTTTGTTCCCCGTGGCTGAACCGTGAACCCAGCTCTGCGCAACTACAGACGCCACAATTGGACGTTGCTATGGGTGGGGAGGACGCAAGAAACCAAGAGTTGATATTGAAGAGTCAATGCACATTCTTCTAAGAAATGACAAACAGTATCGAGGGCCCGTCCTATTCTATATCTCGTCATGTGACTGCGATTATAAGCACCAGCAACAACGCAAGCAAGACAGCCATGAGGGTGTGCTCGAGGCCCAGAGGACGCCTTCCCCACTTGTCTAGATCGCTTACCACCCTCTTCCTGTGGTTGCCTGGAGCCCATGGCTTGGGCATACCAAGGTCATCGAGTATTTGCCCAGTCGTAATCTTGCTCCCAGCCAACACAATTGGCACCCCTGTTCCAGGGTGAGTGCTGGCTCCAACGAAATACACGCCTCCGATTGCTGCGTGTTTCGTCCCGGGTCTGAAACTTAATACATTGAAGAACGAGTGGCTCAATCCGAGGATGGCTCCTTTATCAAGATTGAACCTCTTTTTCCATGTACTTGGTGTGTTGACGATTTCGTGGGCCACGTGGGATGCAAGATCGACCCCGGTCCGGAGGCGAACCGTTTCGAACACTGCATGGCGAGCTTTCGCCACCATAGCCTCCCAATCTTGAGCGCTGTGCGGGTTCAGACCTCGATCAGCCTCTCCTTGCAATAGGTGACCGCACGGGACGAGCACCACCACGCTGTCTCGATCCTCGGGAGCTGCTGTTGGATCTATACGTGAGGGTACGTTGACGTAGAAAGACGGATCTTTCGGTATCTGTTGTCGCTTGAAGATGTCGTCAAAGCTGTCTTGGTACTCGTCTGCAAGGAAGACGTTGTGCGTGTGGAGCTCAGGCACCACCTTGTCCAAAGACCCTGACAGGCTTAGTTTAGAGCGGGCAAGGATTCAATAACTGCAGACTTACAGTAGAACGAGATACTGGAGCAAGAAGCCGGTTTCTTCGACAATGATATTGCTTGATCAGAAGGCGGTAGCAGCTCGTTGTAGGCGTAGACCAGATCAGCATTGACCAGGACAATGTCGGCGTTCACGACTTCCCCAGAGGCCAGGGTGACGCCCGTAGCCCGCTGGGAATATGCGTCGACATTCACCCGAGCGACGGGCGTCAGCAATCTGTACTCAACCCCGAGACGGTGGCCAACTCTAACCAAGGCATCTAAGACTTTGTGAAACCCGCCTTTTGGATACCTGCGTGCTAGTTAGTGACCAAGTCGAAGAAATAGTTCTGTGGTTAGAGACTGACCATATACCTTCGGCCAGTTCGGTATACTGAAGGAGGCTGTAGGTGCCGGGAGCTTCAAAGGGGCTCATGCCCATGTACATACTCCCGAAAGTGAAGGCCCTCCTCAGTCGCTCTGTCAAGAAGTATCGCGCTGCCCGGTTCCATATACTTTCGAATGGGTGGAGGGCCAGAAGGTACGGCAAGAAGCTCGGACGAGCCATTGCCCATATCGTGGAGAAGTTCTTCCTCAGCACATGAACGACACTAGCCTCGTAGTGGACGTGGGCCTCCTTCATCCAAGCGAGATATCTCTCGAATCCATCTTTCCCTTCCCAACGCTCGATTGTCTTCTTCATTCTGGCCACATCCGTTGACAGCTCGATGCACTCGCCGTCCCCGAACCAGACGTTGTAGTTGGGCTCGCATTTGAGCAACTCTACTCCTTCGGCCTCGAGGGACGTGTCTAGGTCGGTAAAGATTTCTTCAAACAGATCAGGCAGCAGGAGGAGAGAAGGGCCTTGATCGAAGCGGTGGCCGCCATCGTAGATCAAGCTGCAGCGTCCGCCTGTATGGTCGTTCTTCTCGAGTACAGTGACTCGGAAACCAGCTTTGGCGAGCCTGGCAGCGCTGGCAATGCCACCAGCGCCAGCACCTGGAGACTCGGTGTCAGCACGGATGACGAGCAGAACAACCGTCATGCAATCTCACCCACAATGACAGCGCTTTTTGGCTTGGTCATCTCCCAGATTTTATCCTCAATGTTGAGAGAAACACCGAGCCCCAGGAGCAGGTAGAAGCCCGGTAGGAAGACATAGTTCATGCGCTGGGCGAGGGGTGCAGTGGCAGAGGCAGAGTCTATGACAACATGACTTTTGCTACCAAGCCATCGGAATGCCACTACTTCTGGGCTCAATGGGTCCAGCCTTCATCTTGGGGTACGACAGCCAACTCGGTCTGTATATTGACCTCGCTCCAACTGGGAGCAGGCTACGAAAATGACCAAAGGTTGATGCAGGGCAGGGAGTTTCAACTTCCAGGGTTTCAGATCTAGATCTGAACTGGATTGCGCAGTCCCCGCACGCTAGCTAGCACCCACCTCGCAACATCGAACTTTGTACCGAGTACCAACATCAGGCATGAACATGACCAGGGCCCGAGTAGACCTTCCTCCATCACACGGCCCCCCTCATTCCCACCATTGTCTTCCATCCAACCCATATCCTCCTGAGCTTGGGTACGCTGGACCGTCCCTTTTTGCCGCTCCCCGCGAAATCTAGAGGTCTGCCTTGGCGCATTCGTTCACGCAGGACCCTGCCGATCTCCATGTAACTCTCGACGGCGACACGGATGCCACCCCGTGCATAGTACGGCAGCACGTCAATCGCGTCTCTGTTCTCGGCATAGATCGCGAATGCGACGTCTAATATCCTTTTCCGATGATGCGGAATTTCCTCGGCTCGAGATTCGGCGGAACGTTGTGTCGATTTGTCAAACCAGTCGCTAGGAATGTAGCATCGACCAACATCGGCGTCTGTCTTGACATCTCGGACAATGTTGACGTACTGCAATGCTCGACCCATTTGCGCGCCGGCATCGAGACACTTTCCTTTTGTTTCTGCGGAGGTTCCTTGGTCGGGATCATGATAATAAATGAGATTCAAGCACAATTCACCGACGGTTCCTGCAACACAGCCTGCATACCGCTCAAGGTCGGCAAAAGTCTTGATCGGCGGATTTTGCCTGGATCCAGCGTTGAAAAATGCTTGATCAATACGGAAGCCATCGAGGAGCGAGTAGAGTGGCCCTGAAGGCAACTTATCCGTCGGCAGCAGTACGAGGATAGACTGGGCTTTCGGCGGGAATGGATCGAGAGCCTGCTGCACCAGCTTCCGATCCCCCTTTGACGAATATGCAATATTGAGGAAATTGGTGAATTGCTGCACCCATTTGACTGCCTCCTCTGCCGAAGGTGCATCGTCGATCAAATCATCAGCCACTCGGCAAAATGCATATAGAAGTATCAAGTCAATCCTCAAACGACCCGCAAAGACACCTGAGGCCAGGTAGAATGATCGGCTTTTCTGAGCAAGGACTGTAAGTGCATTTCGTAAACCCTGGAGACGGGCGGTGTCATAACTCGATGTAGGAAGAAGTAAAGCTTTGAACATCAAGGTCGGAGGCGGGATCCCGGGGACCGTAGTGAAATGGCCGGGGAAGGAGTCGAGAACAGCCACGGCGTTGTCGAAGGCGACTGCGCCCCATACGATAAGGGTGTTTGTCAGAAGGAAGAAGACAGCCTCTTCGAGTTCCAGATGGGGCCAAACTTGAATCCCGAGCTTGGTGCCCGATTCAATGCTCCAGGTACCCCTGCGAAGAGCCAACGTGTCCACGACCCACAGATATAATGTCGGAGCGGCAATAGGCAACCAGGTTGTTGTCCATGGCAATGTAAGAAGGAGTTGGTAAGCAAATGTCCAGAGCATCAACATTACCGGGCATGCCCAGACCAAAATGAGTCGCATGTATCGGCATTTGGTGTCGCCTTCGCGCAGAAGCACTGGAATCACCGAGCCCAGCCAGAAAACGAGTTGGCCTGCTCGCTTCCAAGGCCGTAGTGACTTGCCAACGGGGTCGAGGAGGTCCGTTTCATTATGCAAGTGAATTGCAGTGAGAATTGGCTTGTTGAGAAGGATCTGTAGACATGTGGTCTGCTTCAGGGTTAGAATGTTGGCCTGAAAACAGGCAAGAGGCAAGCGCTTACAATATAAGTCTGAATGCCGAAGAAGAAGACTTCCTCAGCAGGGATGTCAGACAGTGTCGGTCCTAGAATAACATCTTGTGGGTATGCTAGGTTAAGTTAGTATGGAATACCGAGTACCTCGTACCAAGATAGGAATAAATTGACACACTCCAGACCCTGGTTCTGATAAGGTAGGAATCCCTGTCCGGTCAGCATTCCCCATAGGAGATGTCGACTTCACACTCACCAGGGAATTGTGTATGTGACAGCGACAAATTGCAGGAAGCATATCTTGTAGATATCCCGTCGTGATAACAAAGGCCCTAGGATAATGGACAAGGCTATTGCAAGGGGAATTGTGTAGACAACGTGACTGTTGTGGACATTGGACATGTCAGACTTTGCAACAAAAGGGGGCCCCGGAGCGGAGGATTACGTACACCAGCGCATAGTCGTACATCGGGGCAGAGTTCCGGTGGTTGATTGAAAGGGGATTTGCTGCCGGCGAGGGATGATTCCAAAGTTCCTGTCTCAGTAGAGGCTGACGGCAACGGCAGAGGCCATGGTATGGAGATCAGCCGTGAGCTCTCAAGACCAGTGGAGGAACAATTAAAACTTGGACATCAAGTGAACAGATAGGGAAAACCCATGCAGGCATGGCTGAGCGCACTTGCACAGAGACTCTGGTGGAAGCCATGAAATTTTGGGGATATCATGACGCGCACATTCCACGTTCCAAGTTAAGACGAAAGAGAAAGTCGAAAAGCCTCCAAGGTCAAGCCACAGATGCGAGAACCGACCTGGCATGGGACACGAGGCTGACGGGCCAAGGCGCCACAGCATTCAAACTGCCGGCAAAAGCAGCCAGAAAAGAGAGCATCCCGGCTAACTTTCCCTTTCAAGATCTGACCGACTTTCTTCCAGGATAGCACCACTACCCCCCTTTAGCGCCTCGCTAGTAAAAGCTTGATGACGCCATGGCATCCACTGTCACTTGTTTTTCACCTTACGAGGTACTTGTCTGTCGTCAGTCCTTTGCTCTTCCATCTTCGCCGAGCTTCCCCCCTCATTTCCTTCGCTTTCGTACCCATGGATTTCCAGAGATGGCCCGCTTGCTTTGAGATCAAGGCCTCCCCCTCCACTCCAACCTTCATCATGTGGACATCAGATACTAATACCAGTAGACGCTACCTTTCCTCTATCCTCCAGAGAGTCATGGTGTGAGTTTGCAAATGAGTACCGAAGTACTAACATGTGAACACTTGGTACCAATTGATCATCTTGGTCCGTTGCGTGATCCAAATGCATGTTGAGCTTGATCCTTCGGGGCTCTCGGACACCAGGACACCAGCAACACCTCCCGTCTGGACTCTGACGTCGATCTGGCGTGACCTTCAATGCACTCTTTCTGATACAGGTCTACTGTACTGTGCCTGCACTCGTAAATGTTTAGCAGAGACCAACACATCACCGGACGCTCCTTGATTGGGCAATGTCGAAAACTTCCACTGCTGCTCGGATCCCTCATGCCAGCGCCTCGACTACGACCAAGTCGCCTTTCTCTGTGGCCGCAACAGATACCTCCGGAAAGCCCACATCCTATGCATCCTCGATAGGCACCTCGACCGCTCGAAATCGCAAGACAAGTCACCCACATCCGTACCTTAGCGGCAATTTTGCTCCTACGCAGAAGATCCAAAGTCTGACACCATGCACATACGCGGGGAGTATACCAAAAGAGCTGATCGGGGGTGAATATGTTCGAAATGGCGGCAATCCCGTAGCAAATGAAGACTTGGGCCGAGACGCACACTGGTTCGATGGTGATGGCATGCTCAGTGGGGTCGCATTTATGCGAACTGCAGATGGTGTTCAACCAGAGTTCGTCAATCAATACATCTTGACCGACATCTACCTGTCGACGGTGTCCTCAAAACACCTGTGCGCCCCAATCCTCCCCAGTATTGCAACTCTAGTCGATCCTCTGTCCTCGTTGTACAACATCATAGTCATTGTTTTCCGCACAATACTGCTTGTCGTATTATCGCGACTTCCGGGCTCGACCCAAGTCATCAAGAAAATCAGCGTGGCCAACACGGGTGTCTTATTTCATGATGGGCGTGCCCTCGCAACTTGCGAATCTGGTCCTCCAATGAGAATCGCTCTTCCGGGCCTCGAGACTGTTGGTTGGTTTAATGGGAAAAGAGCAGAAGGAGAGATGGGAGGCGAGGAAGGCCCAGGATTTGGTGGAAAGGGGCTACTGCGATTCGTGAAAGAATGGACTACGGCACATCCTCGTGTCGACCCAACGACGGGAGAATTGGTCCTCTTCCACTCAACCTTTGCCCCTCCATATGTACATTATTCGATTATACCTTCAACTTACCCGCCTGCCATCCCCTTTTCGCCGCTCGAACGACCGGCAAGGCTCCTGAACGCCTCGGTCCCGGGCGTTTCATCGGCGAAGATGATGCATGATTTCGGTGTCTCTCTTCACCATACTGTCATCACGGACTTGCCTCTGTCGCTGGACCCCTTGAATTTGACAATGAATAAACCCGTGGTTGCCTATGACCCGACTTCCCTGGCTCGATTTGGCGTCTTTCCTCGATACTTTCCACAGAAGATTTTGTGGTTCAAGACAAGCCCATGCTGCATTTTCCATACGGCTAATACGTGGGATGATCAGGCGGTTGACAAAGCGACTGGGCAGATGAAGACGACTGCTGTCAATATGCTCGCATGTCGACTGACTTCGGCTTCGCTCATTTTCTCCGCTGGCAACGTTCCCTTTCCGCAACCGACATCTAACGAGTCTGATCGTGAAGAAGAACAGTGCCGGCTCTACTATTACCAGTTCTCATTAGCCCAGCCGGAAGAGAATGGCATAACTCACCAGTTCGCATTGAGTGCCGTCCCGTTCGAATTTCCCAACGTCAGGAAAGACAGAACAATGGATAGGGCGAAATATGTCTTTGGTTGTTCCACTTCCAAAGGTACATTTGGTACCGCCCTTGGTCGCGCTGTCAAGATCGACTGCTTGGTCAAGGTAGATGCAGAGACACTAATCAAGCGAGGCAAGAATGATTCTCACGTCCAATCTATCACTGGATGTGTGGATACAAGGTCTGTCAACGAAATTCTCGAGTCTCAACAGGAGGATGACCCCATCTCCATTTTTCGCCTGCCCCCAGGCTGTTACGCCCAAGAGCCACATTTTGTGCCGCGCGAAAACGGCGCCCGCGAAGACGATGGCTGGTTGCTAACCTACGTCTTTGACGAATCACAGCTAGACGCGTCTGGGGAATGTCGCCCTGACGCCAAAAGCGAGTTGTGGGTCATTGACGCCAGAGACATGAAAACGATCGTTGCTCGTGTGCATCTGACGCAGAGGGTGCCTTACGGTCTGCACGGCAATTTCTTCACCGAGAAACAGGTCGAGTCGCAGCGGCCCGTTGGCACAATCCGGGCCATCCAACGGAGGAGCCAGGCCGAGCAGCAAGCGAGCTGGTGGCTAGTCGTCAGGAACAGGCTGGAGATGGCTCTCCGGTGACGCTTATTTTATTTTATTTTATTTTATTTTTGAAAAAGAAAAAAAGGTATGTGAATAGGCGCTGGTGACTGGTTGTTTGTTATATATCCGCTATGGCACCGGGTTGTTCGTATTCCCTCCATGCTATTGAGTATCGAATGTCGATATCCCCTGGGAAGCACACAGCAGTGTCTCCAAACGCTGTACATTAAACTTAGTGCCTGACTGTGGCCTGGTCACAATAAGACTCCCTGATATGGAGATGAGCTGTTCCGCATATAATTAAATGCCCTTCCAGAGTCGTGAGTAATGCGCACGAGACGTGACATTGCTCGAGTACCTGGGTGATTTAATCAATCCAAGACAGATATAGAGGTAGGGACGACCACCCCCCCCCAAAGATCCGCAATAATGCTACAAAAAAAAACAAGAGGACAAATTGAATTTCATTCCCCAGGCTGTGGCTCCAATGAGCCGCTCGACTCAGCTCGACTCAATCAGCTCAGCTAAGCTCAGCTCACATCATCGGAGCACAGTATACCACAGTACAGTACATCACAGTATCGTAGGTCGTGGGACAATACATCACAGTACATCACATCATGACGCCCGAAGCGTCCGTGAACATGTTTTGCGGAGCCATTGTTGGTTCAGTGGCATCGACCCAGCCACTCCAGTCCCATGCGAGGGCGGAGGGACCTCCGAGCCACTGCTCTGGTGGGAGGGACATGAGCTCGTAGATTGGCTGGGGGCAGGGGAAGAAGGGTGGGGAGGATGAGGAATGCGCAAAAGGGGTGGCGAATAGCCCGGCGGCGTAGCCGGAGCTGGGGGCCATTGTTGATTGGGCATGGCCTGGGCCGTGGTTGCTGCCATTAGTAGTTGTAGCGGGCGTTTGTTGCCTGTTGCTCATGCTGCGCGTCTTGGACTCATCGCTTAAGCTCGACGATTGATGGTGTAGGCTAGGGATGTCTTGAGGATGAGGACCGCCGCCACCGCTTTCGTTTGTAGGAGACCCGAGCGTTCGGCGCAGGATCCGGGCAGCCTTGGCAGAGATGTCGCTTCTCATGGCCAGCTGCTCGAATCGAGCCTGACATCTTCGTAGGGTGTAGATTACATCTGCCCGGTCCGAAGCGACCGAATCGTCCTCCGACCCAAGAAGCACCGCGAGTGTCGACGCCGCCAGAAACGTCTGATAGCCACCCAGTCCATAGACGAACCAGCGATAAGGTCTCAGCCTGTCGTCGCAACAAAGGTCCTCGTGGTTGTTGAGGATCTTCATCGCCGACATTTTACAATACTGCCGGCTTTGGAGCATTTGTTCTGGGAACTCGAACAGTGCGTTATCTGTAGCCGAGGAATGCGGCGGAAGATACGGTCGATGCAGAATGAGCCGGAGGTGGTTTGTGTAATTTTTGATAATATAGAGATGAGCTAGGTGGTAGATTGGAAGCTGCCGGACGTCGGTGAACCGGGCGTCATGTTCGTGCTCTTCTCTGGAGATCCGCCGGTCGAGGTCGATTAGGCCGTTCAAGTCCCCGTTTCCCCTGGCGAAGTGTGTTATATCAGATGCCAGTTGATACAGCTTGAATTTGAAGAGGATGTACGACATTTTGCTAAGAGGCCTTGGCTGAGATTCATCCGTATGGGACTGCGGACTGTCGTACATGGAGATCTGTTCATCATCGACGTCTGCAGGAAGACGGACGACGGCGGTAACCTTCATTGGGGCAAGGTTGCCCAGACAAGTGTTTTGAATGGTATACAGTAACATGAGGCCTGCCCAAACCCGGCGCCTCTGTTCACTTCTCAGAGGGTTTAAATTTAGTTGAGATGGGTCAATATGACAACCGATCGATACGCAGATATTGAAAGTGGTCCCCAGCAAGGCCCACGACGGGCCATGTGCGTGCGAAAGCGCGTATATCAGGAGCACCAGCGCCTGAACAGTGTGCAAGTTGTGTCGCCAGAGAAATTGATCGGCAGAAAGACATCCCATTGCGGCTGCTCGATACTTTGTCGCCAAGCTTTTGATATTTGCTGAAGCGGTTGTTTCCATTCCGAGGTCCGCCAGCAGCGGATGATCCGAATCTAACGCGGTAACGGAGATGGAGAGAATCACAAACAACAACGCGAGAAATGAGAGTGACACCTCTCCTCGGCATTGGCAGAAGTTGGCATACTCGGCATGAAATGTGGGATCATGGAGTATGTGAAAGAGCTGTTCGAAGAGAGTTAGTTTGGGTCGATAGAGTAATTTTGGTGTATTGACGGTGTGACAGAGCAATCAACGGGGGTGACTGTAAGACGACGTTTCCTCTCTTCCCATACAACGGAACGAGACTCTATTCGCCTGGACCTACCGATGTCGCGACGAGGAGAAAGAACGTCGTTTTCTCTCCATGTCTACAGCAACTTGGATAGTGAAAAATGTTGGGCTCGGGGAGTTTGCCTCTCGAGCCTTTACAAACCCGTCCTTCAGAGACAGGGAGAGGGCTAAATGAGGCTAAGAAGCTTGGGAAAACATACCGGCGAGAAAACTTCAAAGAATATGTTCTTCAATTCGTCGCACTGTCTTGCTGGGGGCAAGGCTCCCAAAAGCGCACTTCGCGTAGCGGGTACATCTGGTGAAAAAGGAAAATTTAATGACATTGGCGGGGCAGAGGCAGATTGAATCAGCTCGTTGACTGCGTCTGCATCTGAAGAGGCTAGTCCGGGAATGAATCGTTCATAGCCTCCCTCTAATTCCAGGACCGTCCCAACAACAGTTGAAGGTGCAGCATCCAAAGGTGCCATTTCGACTTCCGTCCACGGCGACGAGTTCACCGATGACGATTGATGCTGTGACAAAGTATCATGATTCGAAGAATGAGACTTTGGAAAGGGCTCAAAACGCTGCTCGAGCAGGTAGACTTGTCTCTCCAGGAGATTTTCGACTCGCCTCATTCTTTGGAGGACCTCGTCGGAACTGGAGCCAGATGGTGCGCTTTGGCGCAGATAAAAGCACGTATGACTGAAGCCACGACGGGCACACGTGTCGCAAAACGGCCTCTCGCCCGAACATTTTATCTTTCGCTTTCGACAGTTTTCGCAGCTCAGAGGTACCCGAGGTTGCCGTTTGTCGACATGCGGCGCCATCTGACACGGAGCCGCTTTTGAAGACTCTGCAGGTGGAGGGACGAAATAGCAACCCTTCTGATGACCAAAAGGCCACAGTAAAGGCGGCGGGCGGTATCCTCAGCAGTAGATAGAGCACAG
Organism: Cladophialophora bantiana CBS 173.52; assembly: GCF_000835475.1. NCBI lineage: Eukaryota > Fungi > Ascomycota > Eurotiomycetes > Chaetothyriales > Herpotrichiellaceae > Cladophialophora > Cladophialophora bantiana. Next base: position 453,898 of record NW_015971593.1, read on the forward strand.
TGACACTGTGATGTGAATTGAGCAGGAAGTTGAAGGCTGAAAAACAGGATGAAGCAAGAACAAGTGCCGGAGTAGGGAGATATTCGTCAAGTTAAGCATTGAGAAATGAAATCCGGGGCCGGGAGCCGGGTCTGTTTAAGTGTAAGACGTGTAACCTGGGGGCGACGAACCTGCCTAACTAAGTCCAGGAGGGGCACATCCGGCGGCAGCTTCCAGGGCACCAGGAATTATTCGGGACGAATGTAGCTTCACTAGGCACAACTGGGAACTGCTGGGCACCCCTGACTGCCTAGTGAGCCTAAGTCCTACTGTAGGTCGCTAGGGGTCCTCAACTACGCTACCTACAAGCACATCTAATGCCGCTCCCCCACTCGAAGCCCCAGGTCGTTTACGGAAGTAACTACGGGTATCACAACAACTAGATTCATCCACATCCCTGCTTATGCCCTTACTGCCTGATTCCCGTTGAGCACAACGGACCTCTAAAGCGACCCCATGGTCCAAATAAAACTCTATCTAGCTCTAAATCATCTGAGTCGATCGAAAGACCGTCGTGGATACCCGTACCTCCGAGGGAGGCATTTTGCAACTTCCACCAGCCACCAACGACTTTCCACCTTCCACCTTCCACCTCCTGCCCTGGCGCAATTCGTTTCTGAAAAGGGGGAGGCTGTGGCTACTGCTTACGCAGGAAGTCGCTGACAGCCGAGCAGACACTCTCGGTCGCTTCAAACAGGTGCCAATGCGCGACACGCGAAAGCACAACGACACCCTCACAGTTGGGGATTTTCTTCTCCATCTTCTTGCACATCTCCGGCGGGGAGACTTTATCCTCGTCTCCTGTGATAATCAGCACTCTTGCCTTCAGTGCCGAGATGTCCAATATGTCCGTGACTGAGTCTGCCAGTGCTATGCAAGCCTTCGCATATCCTTCGGGGTCCTGTCCCAGTAGGGATATTCGAGCAGCGGCAATCGCCAGAGGATTATGTGCCTTGGTGTAATCAGATGTCCCTGCACCAACGACAGCATCCACAACTCCGAGCATGCCCTTTTCACGAGCAAGGGCGGCCCTGGCATATGTGGCTTTGCTGGCGGCTTCGGGGAGCGGTGAGGGCCCAGGCCCTTGCAGGATGAGTGTCTTGACCAAATCCGGATGATCCAACGCCAGTTTCATCGCGATCAGACAGCCCATCGAATGTGCCACCACGGTCAGTCCTGACTCGGCGTTGATTCCAGCCTGACAGCAAAGTTGATATGCATCTGAAGCAAAGGACGCGATGCTCAGCTTGCTCGTTGCGGATGTCGGTGACAGGCCATGACCCTCGAGATCGGAAAGATGATATGTCCAAGAGTCCCCCAGCCTTGTCATCACAGGTCCAAAATAATCCGAAGTGCCGCCCAGACCGTGGATGAAAAAGATTGGCCGCCCAGCACCGTCACCGCCTTTTCGCTGGTAGAACAGCTGTTTCGAACCAATAGAGATCAGGCCACGACCCTCGATCGTCCGGTCATTTGCGACGGGCACCGCGGAGGACACAATATGATTGAAAATAGGACTTCTCGACTCCGGGCTTGCAATGCGGTTGGTCAATGTCCCCAGGCCGGTCACTGATATCTTGACCACGTCTCCAGGATGTAGCCACAGCTTGGGTTCGAAGCCAAAACCAACGCCGGCGGGCGTTCCGGTGGCCAAAACATCTCCAGGCTGTAGTGTCTGTGCCGCGGATAGTGTCTCGATCAAGGTCGGTATGCTGAAGATCAAGTCGTTAGTTGTACCTTCCTGTCGCTTTTCTCCATTCACGGTCGTTGTAACAGTGAGATCCTTTGGAAGATGTTCTTTTGGAACGGCTATCGGGCCTATCGGGGCGAAAGTATCAGGGCTGCGGAAGACTGTTAGCCACCATCACGAGCAGTGGAATAGAGCGGCGCGTAGTCCTTCGAACAGAGGCCCTTGCAAGGAACAGGCCACTCACGACTTTCCAATGTAGAACTGCTTGTGGTCTCGCTGTCGTTCGCGCGCCGTCACATCGTTGATGATGGTGAAGCCCCAGACATGGTCCAGGGCATCCTTCGCGTTGATCCTAAATCCAGACTTGCCCACAATGACGCCGATTTCGCCTTCATAGTCCACCGACTGGGTGAATGCCGGATGGGGATAGATCTCATCCCCGTCGGCAATTGCAGAAGTCCACCGCTTAGTGAAAATAACAGGATGGGTGGGCATGTCGACCTTGTCGGAGCTGTCATAGCTGTAAAGGTCAAGTGGTTAGCACGTTACCTGGTATTCAGCCGTTGATTTTGGAGTACATACCCCGAAGCGTTGAATTCTTTGGCGTGGGCCTGGAGAACACCAGTATTAGTGACAGGCAATGCCCATGTCACAGGGCAGTCCTTACCGCATAGTTCTTTCCAACAGCAAGAATATCGCGGCCATAGATTGGGGGTAGCAACCTCGCCTTGCTTCGTGGAAAGGGCTCTCCGGCTTGGACAAAAGCACCCTCACCTGCTTCGATCACTTCGTAAAGGCTCCTTATTGGTGTCCCAGAAAGGTAGGAAAGAGGTGTAATGGTATTGGATTCCAGATCCAGATGCCCAATCCGCGGCTGTCTGCTTCCTTCTGGCACGTAGGATGCATAGTTGGTCAAGCTCTTCCGAGCGCGAGCCACGCCGCTTGCAAAAGATGCAGACATTAATCTCAGTAAGAAAATCTACTTATCTGGGCAAAAGAGATATTTCCGATGTGATGGATATAGAGGTATTGAGGGCAGTAAGACAATTTTCATCGTCAATTGAGCCTGACCATGTTTTGCCCCGTCATCACCCGTGACATGGGATCTGCTTTGATGCGGCGTCAGGGTTGAATGAGAAACAAGGTCGCCAGTTGCCCACCGGGTAATGACGCCGGTGTGATTGCCGATGGCCCAGGAAGGAGAGCGAGACATACGAGGTAATACGCTCCTCGATAGGATACCGGACTAATAGGTCTATCGTCCTGCGCCGCGTTCGCCCGCCTTTCTCCGGCCATCTTCTCTCCTCTCCACCACACATCTAACATCATCTCAACCATCTAAACCTTTTTCTCTCCCCTGCCCAACGTTATTGGGAAGGTCCCACCATAGTTTTGCCCATCGAATACCAAGGAAGTCTATAACCAAGTCCATCAGCATGGTTTGCAGGCACCGCCTCGTCTCAACCCCACAACTTGGCTAGAGCAGGCTCTGGGACCTCCAGGATGAATGGCTCCGTCGACACAAGCACCTCACCGCCGCCTGTGTTTCTTGTTTCGGCTGCATAGGACGAGTCTTGGTCGATTTCAAGCGCCGATCCAATGCGCGGTATGATGCCGAATACCATCTACGCCCGGGGTGATGCCGCTTCAACGCGATGGTAAGAGTGCGCTCCAAGGAGGCTGAAGAAGGTCAGAGACGATCTCATTAAACCTGCAGTAACGAAACACTTCTGGAAGCATAATTCTTGAAAACTTCCGAGCAGAAAAGACGGGTCACTTGGATCTCTCGTCGTTCTATCTGAAGCTGTCTTGATTGCACTGCATAAAGTCTGTCAGCAAGATGTCCTCATACAATTCGGCAGACCAGCTTGAAAAGTCCGTTGCCGCTCACGAAGAGGGATCGCGTGTGGAGCGCGTGCGCACGAAGGGCGGCCATGAAGACGATAGAACTCAGCCCGCTCTCCCAGTGGTGCACCGATCATTTGCAAACCCAGCGCCCTTGGGACTACTCTCTTTCGCAACGGGTATGCTTTCCCAGAAACAGATGAAACTTGGATCCAATGACTGAGGTGTCGAAGGAATATTTCTCATTTCTGCCTACGGCGTCCATGTTCGAAATATCTATACCCCCAACGTCCTCGTGGGCATGATTACGTTCTTTGGAGGAGTATGTCAGTACCTAAGTGGCATTATGGAATTTATCTCAGGGAACACGGTAAGGATCTATAACCCCAACCGCGCCGTGCTTTGAATATTAACTTGTCCTCTCAGTTTGGAGCCACGGTCTTCTCATCCTATGGAGCTTTCAACGTAGCTTATGCAATGATATACATCCCTGGTAGTGGAATTCTTGCTGCGTACACCGATAAGGCAACAGGCCAAATTAGCCCCGAGTTCAATCAAGCTATCGCTATGTTCCTGTGGGCTTGGTTTATCCTCACTGTAATATACACGTAAGTCTCCTCGAAGCCATGCCCCAGTACTGACGGAAATTCGAGTCCGTTCAACTTTTCAATATACTTCGATGCTAAATAGAATCCAGAGTCGCCGCATGTCGAGCTTCATGGGTCTTGTTTCTGGATCTTGCCTTCCTTGATCTCGACCTTCTGTTGCTGGCTTGTGGCTATATGTTCAACCGCCCCTCATTGCTTATTGCTGGAAACTCGGTTGGTTTTGTGGTGGCATTCTTGACCTGTAAGTCGCCGTACCACATATAAAGTGGTGCTCCACTAACCAGGGTTCACTTTCTAGACTGGGCTGGAGTTGCTGGACTCTACGCAGGGGGCGTTACGCCTTTCAACATACCTACTTTTCCAATGTACAAGGAGAAGAAATGAGATATGGGCTCAAAAAGGTGGCAGCTGGTGCGCCGCCAGAAAATATGCCGCAGAATTCAAGAACATCAGGTCTGAAGGAGCAATTCGAGTCATACATGGGAAGTAGGATTCATTCTGGCTATCTATCGGATGCGCGTATATACGAGATGGCCCGTCCCTTCTCTCTAGAAAAATCGTAACTCGCCACAACTCTTCTACCAGCCATCATCACCGAGTTTTGATAAGCCGACGTATCTGACTGGTTCGACAAATCTGTTCTTGATGCCCTCGGTCCTCCCGATCCTGAGGGCACGGCCATATTGCTCCATGATGTTCTTGCCATGTAACCGCCAAAACTGCCATGAACAATCCTCTCCAACAAAGCTGAGAATGACCTGTTGCCCCCCGGGGTGTTCAGAGATGAAATCGCTGCAATCAAAAACGATATCGTCAATGACGATCCAATGTTCGTCGTCGTTGTTGTTGTCTTCTTGCTTCCCTTCTCCGTCGTGATTATTCCCTTGGTCTCGCAATGGTTTCTTCGACTGCTTGCCGCGTTCGAGCACCGTTTCCTTCGGGATGAAAGGAAGTGCATCGTCTGATAGTGACTCGGGAGCAAAGGGGAATTGTTTCCTGGTGCCAGTGCCGGTACCGGTAGTGCTTGAGGACGACCTCTTCGTTACATCGTCCTCCTGGTCACTGGCACCGTCCACGTCTTCCACATGAGCAACAACCTTGCCATCTTGTTTGAGAGGACTATTACTACTTGTCGGTCCAAATCTGCCCCTTCGTGATGCTTGCACCCATCCCATGACTTTGGCTGAAGACCTAGGCGTTACAACACACTCTTGATGGCAGAGCGTTTACCCCTCACGGAAAATTGTGCCGCCAATGGTTTCTTTCCCAACCGAGCGACGCGGGCGTGACAAGTGCTCAGTACATACAGTATCTTCAAGTACATATCTCCCTTTGCCCACCCCTCCCCTCTCAGAAGTAGCCCGTCAATCCCCGTCCATTCCCGGCGGGGATCCTACTCGCCACGGATGATCTTTTGGTGTGTGAATGGTTTCGATAGGGATGTGACAAGGATCCGCCCTTGCGCGTGGAATCCAATCCTAAGCAACGTCACCAATGTGCGAATCACATCTACGGGGATCCAACCCCTCTCTTTGCTGCAAGACTGAAGTGTTGACCTCCTACGTGGATGCCTATGGGTGGATAAACGCGGGGACCTAACTTGCGGGGTGCATGAGCAGCAAGAAGGATTCGGCACAGACGGATGGAAGTAGTTTGACACCTCGCATTGCGCACATGTTGAGGAGAGGAGAGCCGTGTCCTGTTGGGCTAAGAGCGCTTGAGAGGGTTTGAGGATCCTAGGAACCGGCAAGATGCCATCCGTGCAGTAGGTGGAGGTGTAGGCAGTCCAGATGCGCTGCCCTCCTCAACCCCCCTTTTGCCCGACTGTTTTCTCGATCAAATACCATATCAAAAGACGCCGTACGTGAGAAAATATATCTGGCGAGGTTGTGTTACTTGACCGGGGAATCCGGAAAGATACTCTTGGAAGTATTTTTTTTTTTTGTTCCATCCCGTCCTGAACTGCTCCCGACATGGCTCCAGCAAGGATCGTGGAAGATGTCCCGTGGACATCTCCTGCGTATCAACCCGAGCCTTACGATGGTCCTCCGCGCAACGTCGCGTATATTGATGCCATCAAATTCAACGAGAGCGTTAAGCCTCCCAAGTACGAGATCCTGGGCACGGATCCCAACTCCAAAGTCCTTTTCCTTGATGTAAACATCCTGGAATGCACGGGAAAGCCAATTTACCGAGGCGACGTCTTTATACAAGGTAAGACATAGAGACAGATAGGAAGAGACGGACGTCTTGGACGAGGGGGTGCTGTCCTGGCCCAGTGTTGTCCTACCCGAATGTGTTCGCCCGCTAACTTCTTATTTCAGGTGAACGGATCAAGGCAGTCGGTAATGTCGCCAACAAGGACCAGTTGCTGAAAGACCCGGATGTTCGAGTGTTCCAAGGAAAGGGAAGGACCCTGATGCCGGGCTTGGGCGACTCGCACACCCACTTCTCCTGGAACGGCGGCGACCTCGCTTCTCTGGGCACCTTGAACGTTGAAGAGCACACGCTTTTGACGGCACGGAGCGCGAAGTGCTACCTAGATTCCGGCTACACCATGTATGACATCTTTTTTGTGTCTCTCCGGATGTTGAGAGGAAAATCCTGATCTTCTTTGATAGGTGTTACGGAGCTGCATCTGCAAAGGAGCGGCAGGACATCGCAATTAGGGACGCTATCTATGCCGGTGACATTCCAGGACCGCGGTCTCTCGCCAACGGCAAGGAAATGGCCAAGCATGACGGTGACCTGGAATCAGCAATCACAGCATTTGCAGATACCCCCGAGGAGATGAGAGAAGTCATTCGACATCATGTTGGCCTGGGGGTTGACAACATCAAATTGGTCATGTCCGGAGAAGAGGTAGGCCGAAAAAAAGGCCTTCGAGCCGCGATATGTCCACTTATTACTGACTCGGGCCCTTTAGATCTGCGAGGTACGATCAGCCCAAGACTGCTATTTCACGGACGAGGAGACGGCGGCCTGTGTGGACGAAGCACACAAGGCAGGAAAATCCATCTGTGCTCACGCAAGAGCGAGAGATTCCGTAAAGATGTGCATTAAGGTGAGTTGCATATCCCACTCATCCACAGTCCGAAACACTCGAGATGGAGGGACTCACAATGTCGTTGCAGCATGGAGTGGACGTCATTTATCATGGGTCGTACATCGACGAAGAAGGCATGGACATGCTGGAAGCTGCGAGGACGAAGCATGTTGTGGCTCCAGCAATCAACTGGCTCGTTGCAACCTTGAACGACGCGGCGGCTTTCGGTTATTCACACGAGAAGGCCGAGCAAGTTGGTTATAAGAAGGCAAGTCCCCAGCCGCAATGACACGACTGCCTCAAACACATCAGTTGACTTGAGTTAAATATGCTAACTCAAGGTCAACAACTAGGAGCTTGAGATCGCCCTGCGAGGCCTTCGTGAAATGCATCGGAGAGGTATTGTGGTTCTCCCGGGCGGGTAAGTATGCTCCTGTGATTCTCTCACCTCGTCTACGCGGACGGCCGCTAAGCTGTCGCGCATTAGTGACTATGGATTCGCGTGGACTCCTCATGGAACCTATGCTCGTGATTTGGCCCATTTCAAGAACTTGATGGGCTTCACCGCCCACGAGTCCATCATCGCCGCTACCTACGGCGTGGCCAAACTCATGATGCGAGCCGACGAGATGGGCCAGATCAAGGAAGGCAATTACGCAGACTGCATCCTGGTTGACGGCAACCCGATTGACAACATCGACATCCTCCAGGATCACGGCAAGTTGAATGTCATCATGATTAATGGACGTATCCACAAGGCTGGGCGCAAAGAGTATGTGCCGCCGCCTGTGGCGGGAGAGGATCAGAACAAGCATCCCATTGTGCCGGATGTCGCGGTTCGAGATGGAAGACCAACCATACAGAGTTAAAGTGACGGCATTCTGAAAGCGAGGATGGGAACATGGTGGAATTGACCCAGGAGGAAAATTTGTGTATGCTAGGAAATGCCTCTATCGAGTCTTCGTCCGTCATTTGCTGTATGCGTCAATCAATTAAGGGTGAGGCGAAATGTCCGCCCGTTTGACCTGATCGAAATTCGTCGACGACACTCAACTTCAACTTCGTCGATCTACCCCCTTTACGGAAGATAAGTATTGATGAAAGGCACGAGGCACCCTGATTGGATCCATGTCTGAACCGGGCCAGAACATGTTGTACCGTGAAGTTGTTCTGGGACGACAGCATGGTGCTTCCCAGTACAACCACGTTGCGGTGGCGAGGGCAATAACTAGACAACCCGCTCCAAGAGCAGAAACAGAAGAGAGGGAAGAAGGTCGAGCGAACATGTGCAAGGATTCCAGGAGTCTCCACGAAAAAGAACAAGCTGAGACTGAGTTTCAAACACACTTACACCATGGAGAGAAAGGGGGAATCCTCAGAGCCCTCAAGGGTTGTGAAGAGAAGTCGGATGTTAATGAGGCAGGTTAGGAGGCAAACGTTGGAAGGGAGCGAATGCGAGGAGGGTGAATTGTACTGGCATAGCTGTGATCGACCTTCTCTTTGAAGCTTACGTTTGCTGTTAGTTTTGGATGCATCACGGCTAATCTCCCTCTTGTCCTGAGATCGTGCCTGTTCAGCGGAAAGGAAAAGTAGAAAGGTTTGTAGTGCGACGAGGCAGATTGGCAAGACTATTGAATGCGCTTCGGATTCTCTAGTTTCACCGTTTCAGGTGCCGCATTAGGTGCCATGCCGCAGTGGAAAGTTGCTTGAATCAAGCCACCCATCAACAATGCTCCGAACCAGTTCCTGCATCTCCGCTATCGAATTGTCAATAAAAATGCCTGGACGTATACCTTCCTTCCAGCGAGCCGTGCAACGACTAGTTGCTCAGCCTGCGTCAAGCAGTTGCAGATCGATCCACTGCCGGACGATGCCTGTTCGAACCAGACCATCTCCCGTTCAATCGCAGCAGCCACGGCGATATGCTCTGTCATCGCAATGTCTACAGACGCGGCCTTTCTCATCCTCCAGCCCGAGATTGAGAGCGGGAGACAGATCGCACCAACGCACAGGCGTACGTATCTTTATCCGGGGTACGTGTCTTCCTCTGACGCTTTCGGTGTGCAGCCATTCTCATTCAGATCAGCGGCTCTCTTCGTCGGCGTCGGCGCAGGCATGATATTTTACTTCCAGTTCGAGAAGAAGAGATTGGAGCGTAAGAGAATCGTGGAGATGAGCAAAGGATATGGGAAACCGAAGGTCGGCGGCCCATTCGCATTGAAGGATGTAGATGGGAATGATTTCACGGACAAGGATTTGTTGGGCAAGTATTCACTCGTATGTTCCCCTCCTGGTCAAGACATGGAGTGCCTCTCGAAAGCTCACCTATGCTTTTGTTTGGCAGATCTATTTCGGGTTCAGTCATTGTCCGGATATTTGCCCTGACGAGCTCGACAAAATGGGCGAAGCCCTCGATATTATTCAAGAGAGAGCCCCGAACACAGTACGGCCGATCTTCATCTCCTGTGATCCCAACCGCGACACGCCCGAAGTCCTCAAAGCATACTTGGCCGAGTTCCATCCCGCCATCCTCGGATTAGTCGGTACATGGCAGCAGACAAAAGACGTATGTAAGCAATATCGGGTATATTTCTCTACGCCGCCAGAGTTGAAGCCAGGTGAAGAGGACTACTTGGTGGACCACAGCATATACTTTTACGTGATGGATCCTGAAGGCGACTTTGTCGAGTGTATTGGAAGGCAAGATACCCCTGAGAGTGCGGCGGCCATTGTGCTGCAGCATATCAAGGATTGGAGAAGAGAGAGGAAGCCAATTGATACGACGCCACTGCCGTATCTTGAAAAGAAAGAAGCTGTGCCTGGTGGTAAGCAATGAGCTGAGCGCTGCCCGCCTCCCATTCTCTCTTGTACGGCATGGCGACGGACGAAGGTGATGGTGTAAACAAAACTCCACTTCTGAGATACTGTACCTTGATACTCATGATGAAAAGAACAGAGATGTATCACAACAATGAAAGAGCAATCGGATGAGAAAAGATCTACAGGTGTACTGTCTCATGTCCACCATCCGACCCTGGCTGGACACAGAACCAAGATGACGCCGTCTCTGATCTTGCATATACCCAGCATCCAATCCCATTGCTTACCAGCCACTTCATTCTTGTTGTCGGGTCGTGAAGTTCTTCATTAGGAAAGTCTGATTTCTGAATCAGGGCAATCCATATGCAAGCGAGGGTTTAGACATACAAACACCGCAATCCGATCCGTATGAGTGGAAAGGAAGGGGATAAATGGCAGGCGGTGAAGCATAGACGTGGCTCCATTGAAGATGGCTGAAGACGCCGTTTTTTGCAAAATTCGGATGTTTTTTTGCTTTGGACTTTCTGGTTTCTTGTGTGGGGAGAGTTTTTGCGCGAAGCGATGTTGCATTATTTTGGTAGCGAATGAAAAGGCATCGCTCAGTCGCCTCACAATGACGGGAGAGTGTGGTTGGGCAGGCTGTCCAAGACGTCTAACGTCAGCTATTCGCTGTCAAGAAGCGGAACGGAGAGGCAGGGAGATGTCGATTGAAATGTCTTCATTGGCGTTCCTTTCTGCTCTTCTTTTCCTAATAAGCAGGTGACAGGCACGATGGAGTTGGATCAAGAATGGGCAGGTGTGAGCTGGACTTTGGTGAGTGGGATGCGGTTTGTTTGCGGTGGTGGGATGAAATATTTTTCACCATACATAATAATATGACGTACCTCCGCATCCAGGAACAACTGCACTGCTAAAGAAGACGTCGCTCCCATAGTTTCCGCCATCAGCCAGAACCTTTCGCCGCATACGAGTTGGAACGGGGAGAAATAATGACTTGACTTATGGACATGATCTCCACGATGAGTGCATTGTGAAGGTCTGGTATCGTCCATTTTTAATTCCAGTGCGATAGAAGTGTTGCTACCCGATATTACCCAAACCTCACTTCGACGGACCAACCATGCCGACAGACACCTCATCCCTCGTGACAAACAGGACAGATGCGTCCTCGACGCTACCCTCGTCTTCTAAACCCGCAGCCATCTCTGTTCTCAACCCGTCTAACTTCCCTCAATCCCTGTCCTCCGAAACCATCTATATCTCACTCGTTTATGACCCTCTCGACATTCCAGCGTACTTACGCTTCACCCGCTCACCCACAGCTGGCGCCAACGTTTTGTTTCTGGGCACCACTCGCAACAACTTCGACCATCGCCCTGTCTCTCGGCTTTCATATTCTGCCTATCCTTCCCTGGCCTTGAAATCTCTCTACGCCATTGCTGAGGATGTACAGAAGAAGCATGGGCTAGAGAAAGTCGTCATTGTTCATCGACTGGGCGAAGTCAAGGTCGAAGAGGAGAGCATTGCTGTTAGCGTGAGCAGTGGGCACCGTGCCAGCGGCTGGAAAGGCGCTGAAGAGATCCTGGAGAGAGTCAAGGCTCGAGCAGAGATCTGGAAGAGAGAGTGGTTCGCGGATACTGGAGAAGTCGAAGAAGGTGTTTGGAGAGCAAACAGAGATACGGACGGGCACGGCAATCTTGTACAGCCACAGTAATGCCGCCTCACGTCCGCGGGGATCTATGCTAGTAGCACGCACTCCAGTCTTTCCCTACGCTGCATCGGAACCGCGTGTTTATTTTGCTCTCAGATGTGATTCTTGCGGAGTGCTAGGTGCACGATTCACTTGTGGGGTCCCTGCGCAGGAAGCGTTCGCAATTAGCGACCTGGGCGTTTTCGACCGCCAGCCAGTGTCGCCACATGTCGAGAGCGGGATGACTGCCCCGTACATTTGGGCTGTCGATGAACACCGCAAAAGAAACTTCTTCAAGCCCATCTACGCGGCCGAGGCCTAAACAGGTTTCTCGACCGTGTTAGCGAGCTAATGACCGACCTGAAGCATGCAATACGCGGGGATGGGGGAGAGAGGTCGATAAGGAGCCGATCCAACTCATTAGTCCATGTCTCAAATCGAGATCATGCGAGCAGGCAGCATTTGCTCAAAGGCGGGAGCCTAATGCTAGACTTTGCGCTTCTTGCGAAAAAGATAAAGCAAATGGCTGGAAAAACTCAAACATGACGAAGCTATCTGCGCTAGAGCGGGGATCCAAATATCAGGTGGCTGGGAGAATCGATAAGAAAACCTGTGGATTGCGGGGGTTTGTTGGCGGAACCAGGGGAAGAAGTTGCGGCGACAACTTACAACGGTGACGATATGTGGCTTTTCGAACATCCAGCCCTGGTTGACCTACTCAGCATGTACCGCGCGCCTGCCCAAAGCCACCTCGAAAATTCCCGAGTCTGGGTGATTAGCGAAGATCCATGTGGTCACCGGTCAACGAACCCCTTCCTACGTGGGCGGCAGAGTCTAGCCACTACTCCGTATCGATACTCGATTTGAAGGAACTTGGAATAATGCATTGTCAACATTCCTGCAAAGTTATTATTGTCGGAATGAAATTTCAACTGTCTCACTCCCCTTAGTGGAGGTTTTCAAAGTTTCCGTGAACTTAAACCTTCGTGGAAGGGCTGGTGATGGTTGAGTCGATCGTTGCTTGGAAGAGATCCACTGGACTCAAAATACCCCCAAGTGCAACATTCTCGATCGCCAACGAAGTTCCCTTGGACGTGTTCATACCTGCATATGTCCTCCGGATGTGCGGGTGGGATACCGAAAGAGAAGTCACATGGTCAATTCCAGAAAAAGGCGTTGCTGCAGTCTTCCGAAGCTGAGACACCCTTTGATAACGGCAGACGGCACGGGAGACCGCTATTCATCCCAACGGCAAATGCTCGAGCTGTCTTTTGCGACTAAACGGGGCATGTGTGAAGCCCAATCCAAAGCGATGATACCTTTATTCAAATCTCTGTGTTTCAATAACGTACGACAGTCAAGACAGTCCAGCACATACTTGTGTGTTGGTCTCGATCTCGATTCCTCACCATATGGGGAAGGTGGAAGCCATTGGTGGTCATGTGAATGTTCGAATATCAACGGACATTCATTGCCAGGCCTCGGAATGCCAAGCTCAAAAGTGAGAGGTTGGACGCAATGACTTACAGATTCAAGCATACGCGATCTGCCTCCCTTGCGCGCAATGACAAATGAAATAGCAAGCTGAAGACTCCTGAAGGGTTTGCTCCATATAGCCCTACGAATCACCACCTGCATGCCCGGGCTTATCTGCATATCCTAGCTTGTTGAGCTGGCACACCCCAACCGGCGGCTCCAGCGGCCTCAGGCATCAACGACAGCGGTCACCCATCAGGCCAGCCCGTAATATGAGGCGCTTGATGCGGCTCACGAGACTCCGAGGGCGGCCCCCAGACTTGGTGTACAAAGCATTAACTGAATGTCTGCCTCATTCAGAAGTCGTTTGAGTAACATCGGGTGTATTCCCGATATGCTCCGCATCCTTTTTGAGTCTGGTCGGAGTCTTTTTATAGGCATCGAACTCGACGGATTCTGCCGCCTGCGCATTTAAGCGGCCGTCCCTTCACGAAGCAAACGGGGATACCTTGTCTTCGTCAACAGTTGATGGCTTCAAGACGCCGTTATGGTGGAAGTTCCCGCCGGCACAGTGGTGCTGACACGATTCGCCTGGTCGTTACATGTCTGTATCAAGTTGATCGGTCCCGGCAATTATTACGAGTAGTTGTCAGTGAGCACTGAGCAGGATTGCTCGCCTAGCATTGCGGGGAGCTGCTATTATAAGGGAAATCTGAAGGGATTTTCATTGTTAGCCGCACAGTCCTGTTCCAGCCTTAAACATCCACCGAGGCAGATTTCTCCGCCCGGGGCTGGCAAAGAGGTTCCCACGTTTTTTTGCCAGGATAGTGGTCAACGGCCGAAAGCCACCAGAAGGGTCATGGGTCCCCTGACCAGCGCACGCTGCAAGACCACGTTACTTTTTGCTGTCATTCACAGACTCGAGGCAAGCTTGGGGGGAATGTGATGGTGCACTCGAAATCAGATATGGCCGAAGTTCGACCATCTACGAGCCATCAATCAGCAATCAGCCATGAACAGGCTGTGGGCCTTAGGTCAGAGACACTCATCAAATGGTGTCTAAAATGCGACATGATTCACGAACAAGCAGCCGTCGACCACACATATCGACCCAATGGAGAAATAGCGCCAGCATGCGAAAGCCTTTTTCGACGAAGTCACACATACCTACAGTAGGGTGCTGACGAATCTTAGTATTTGGAGTGACCAAACTGATGAGTCCCTGGTGGCTTCTTATGATAAGCGGGGAGAAGGGGATTTTCCTACCGTCGAGGTCCATCTGCCGTGCAAACCAAGCGCTCTGATAGACTGATAACGGGCGATAAAGTCGTGGGAAAGAAGCGAGGATAGGGCGAGTGGACTCACGATGGCACGTTAGTTGGCTTGGACCATTGAGCCCGTTTTGTTACTTGGTGGCAATCTAGTCCGCAGGATTCGACACCAATTATACCATTACCTAGACAAGAACGAGCTAAAGCGAGAATGCGCCTTACGTGTGGTTATGGGAAGGGGGCACCGTCGTGGTGGTGCAATCGTTCTCGAAGCTTTGGCAACAAGCGTTTTTCAATCAAGAATGGAGCAAAAGCCTCCTCCAACGCGGCCACAGCAGGATCTCTATTAAGCCCAAAGAAGCGCGACGGTGGGTGTGTGGTGAATGGCAGGAGCGCCAAGGCGCCGCTGAGAGATTACAAGCGAGAGAGAAAGAGATTAGTTGGCGAGTCTGGATCCTGCTGAAGCCAAACGAGCACGTTATTGCCCAGGAATATCGACAAAGGGGTGTGCACGAGGTAAGTATCTGGATACGGGACTTCCCAAAGCACGCGACTCATCTGGTAGTACTCGGGAGAGCGCGACGAGCAGACAAGAATTACTTCAACAGGATCTATCACCATGACGACCACGACGAGATGATCATAACAGTATCAATCTGAAATGGTCTTTTGAAATATATGACGTCTTCTCGACGTTGATTCGACGACAAAACAACCCAGTTCGGTCTGTTCGGGCAACAGATTAAGGGGCCAGGGGATTGGCTGGACAGTCCACCACCAGACCAGGAACAGGTAAGTCGGCGGGCAGCGAGCCACCGCAAGGCACAACGAGGCGCCGCTAGTTCGGTGTGTCGGACGACAAAGTCCGTGGAGGGAGGGTACCGGGAAGGAAGCAAGAGGAGCAGTCGCAGGCCAAAACAGGGGCAGATGCAGGGCGATTGGCTATTTTTGCCAGGATGCCAGGATACCACGGATCAAGATTGCGGCGCAGGCCTTGGGATCCACTAGCACGATGCGCTACGGACTCAAATTTAGCAACGGCGGTTGCCACTGGCCACCCACGCCTCGTCCTGGGGGCCGACCACCTGCAAATCGGGACGCCTGAGCGGTGCCCGAGCGGTGTTCTGGGCGCTGTGTCTACCAGTCGAGCACCCAAGATGCCCTAACAATCTCCACCAAGGCTGTCGCTTGAGCCTCGACGCCCGAGGGAGCTGCCCACAGCTTTTCTCTTAGATTCTTTTCACGGGCTTGAATTTCATTGAGCCGGGCTCGACAATTAATCATCTTATAGCGAGTACTTAGGCACGCAGTGAGATTTCAGGTCGCTTTTGTCGCGTCTGGGCGGCTCCTCCTTTCATCATATGTCCGGAGTACCTGCAAGCATAACGGAATGAAGGGCCGACGATGGTTACAGCCCTTCGTATTCGTGTACATACCTACCTACTTGTAGGTATACATACGAGTACTGTAAAACAGACTAACGTAGAAGAGTGTAACTAGTAGGGTAGGTGAGCATGATAATACGATTTGTGTGAGGATGCACCCATCCATGACGCCCATACCATGCCCTGGGAATACGTTTGGCTATGCCGTGCCATTTGTAACACGCACCAGATGTGTCGGCCTCGTCTGTAGTGATGGACCATTATTCAGAACAATGGCAACCATCATCACTT
This sequence comes from Cladophialophora bantiana CBS 173.52, assembly GCF_000835475.1. Lineage (NCBI taxonomy): Eukaryota > Fungi > Ascomycota > Eurotiomycetes > Chaetothyriales > Herpotrichiellaceae > Cladophialophora > Cladophialophora bantiana. The sequence continues at coordinate 470,059 of NW_015971593.1, forward strand.
GCAGCTTGCCACCTCCCCAGATCCCAGAGGGCTGCGGCTACGCGAAGCCTATCGCGGTCCTGATAGGCTTCCAATCTCGCAATCTCTTTTCGGTGTCTCCGTAATACTCGGTATTATTCCTGCGTCTTGTTCCCCATTCTCAGCCAGGTCAACAGCCAAACAGCCACATCTTTTGTCCGGCCAGCGAAATGGCTTTGGCGTCTTACTCGTACGGTATCCATCCCGTCGGAGGTTCTTCATCTTAGCAGGTGTTACTCCGGTAGCAACGCTCACTCCGTCGCAAGGCCCATGACCCGAGCACCGACTGACAGTGGAAAGGCGGCGAGATGGTATTACTGGAGCGGCAAAGCCTCCTCGCACGGTGGGCTGGGGTTTGGGATTGGGGTCTGAAGACCATGGCGAGTCGAGTGCTCAGTCGTTTCTGCCACCGCGGTGGTATGGGTTCCCAATTCCCAGCTCCCAATGCCGTCTCCATCCAGGCTTCACTGGCCGCTATTCCCAGATAGTACTAGGGTCCAACTATGCCAGGAACCCAGGTCATCCAAGACCCGCTGCGGCATAGCACCAGCCTAGAATGGGCCCTTCTCTCGCACTTAGTGCCCCTAGCTCGCCCACAGCCCACCGCCCGCCGTCCACAGCCCACAGGCCCGTAGCAGCTTTACAGTACTTACCAGGCTGCGCTGCACCGCGAGCCCGCTTTTCTTGTCTCTCCTTTGCAGTTTCGCAACATCCCATCCAGCTCACACTCGCTATTCTTCTCTCTTCACCCACCACCCCCCTCCACCTCCTCCTCCCGCCCAAAATTCCCTAGGTCCCTTATTCCCTCCCATCCTCGTCATCTCGCCCGTCCACTGCGCGGATCTTATTCTTGTCCGTGGCTCCCTCCCCCTTCTTGCCGACCTCCTAACTACTTCACCACTCGCTTTTACACTCGCTCAGCTCGCTCACTTCTCCTGCCTCCTCCTCCCTTCCCTGTCCTCGACGCTTTGTCCACCCGTTTCGAATTTGTTTGTTTTTGTTGTAATAATCTCTGGACAAACCACACTCGTTCATCTGTTCTTCAATCACGTACGTCCCTTCACACTGGCGGCTCCAAATTCGTGGGACAGCTGGGAAGTCGCCAGAGGCTACGACTCCCAATCGCGTCCCAATTCAGCTCAAGGCCAGCACTCCCAACAGCAGCAGCAGCCTCCTCGCCATACTGTAGCCTTCTTCCCGACCTCTGACGACAGCAAGAATCCCACCTCGACGCTAGTGCCCGACGACATGGAGGATGATGGCACCAACAACCAGCTCCTACGACCCCTATCGCAACCCGCGTTGAACTCACGATTTCCTTCGCTACGACGTTTAAACTCGACCGAGCCTTACAGACACCGTTCACTACCCGCCGAACCCTCACCTGGCTCCGACCGCGCCAGCAGTGAAATTACCTTCGCTGTCCTTTACGACGATGGCCCAGACTATCATGTCGGCCGCTATGACGATCAAGGATCCATGCGATCCGCCCCCAGAGATTCCCTAGCTTCCTATGCTCCCTCCTTCCGCACGAGAGACTCGAGGATCGTGAGCGATGACCACTACCTCAACCGTGACCAAGACTTCGTAGCCAACCAGAGACTGCTGGCAGAAGGCTACCTGAACAACAACGACTCACTCTATGACCAATCGGTTCCCCGATACCCGACGCAATCTGAAGAGACATTGGCTATGAACACGCTGCACACTTCCTACCCCCGGGATGAGAAGAGACCACTTTCTCAGCAGATGACTCCTCCAATGGACCGGGCACAAAGTAAACACTCGCACGAGTCCTGGTGCACGTGTGATGAAGATCATGGCCATGGCATGATGGACAGGAAAGACCCAGCCAAGTTTGATCTGGAGGCTCAAAATGGTCCCGCCACTCCCACGCCTTTCTTGCCAAAGGAGAAGAAACCGGGCGGTGGTCCTGGACCGGGTGGCCCTGGCGGTCCTGGTGGTCCGGGTGGTCCTCCAAATGACGACCCCTTTCTGGTAAGTATTTCCATCGAGTCTTTTTCCACATGATCGATATGGCTGCTAATGTCTATTACCCCCCAGGTCAAATTCAACGGCCCCAATGATCAACTCAACCCCAAAAACTGGCCCTCGAACAAGAAGTGGGCAATTACAATGCTTACCGCGTCATTCACATTCCTCTCACCCCTAGCATCGTCCATGGTCGCTCCTGCCCTTGGGCAAATTACCAAAGAATTCGACATCCACAACACGATTGAGTCGCAGATCGTGCTGTCCATCTTCGTCTTGGCTTATGCAATCGGTCCTATGATTCTTGGTCCACTCTCTGAGCTGTACGGTCGTGTCATCATCCTTCAATCCTCAAACGTAGTGTTCCTGGCATTCAACACTGCCTGTGGCTTCGCTCAAACCAAGCAACAGCTGATGGCTTTCCGATTCTTGTCCGGTCTCGGTGGTTCAGCGCCCCTTGCGATTGGTGGCGGTGTCCTGGGTGACTTGTTCAAACCAGAAGAACGTGGCAAGGCCATGGGTATCTACGCCATGGGGCCCTTGCTCGGTCCTGCTGTTGGTCCCATCGTGGGCGCCTGGGTTGCCGAAAAGTCCGACTGGAGGTGGATGTTTTATGCCACTTCGATTGTCAACTCGTTCATCCTCGTCGCCGGCTTCTGGAAACTAAGTGAGACCTACACTCCCTATATCTTGCACAAGAAGGCCAAGATGATCCGCAAACAGACTGGTGATAAACGCTGGCACGCTGATGGCGAGGGCGAGGTTGACCAGCCGGTCTGGAAGAAGATCGTGAAGACAATGGCTCGATCATTTGGAATGTTGTTCAGCCAGCCTATCGTGCAAGTGTTGGCTTTGTATATGGCCTTCTCGTACGGTATTCTCTACCTTGCTCTTTCGACATTCCCGGAACTTTACATGAAAGTGTACGGCGAAAGCGTGGGCATTGCTGGTCTCAACTATATCTCCTTGGGCTTGGGCTTCTTCATCGGTGCTCCTCTCTGCGGCAAGTCTGGTGACAAGATCTACCGCAAACTAAAGGCAAGGGATCCTCGAGGGCAAGGCAAGCCGGAATACCGAATGCCGGTTGTCATTCCGTTTTCCTTCTTCGTGCCAATTGGTCTTCTGGTCTACGGATGGTCCGCACAAGCCAAAACTCACTGGATTGTGCCCAACATTGGCTCGTTCATCTTTGGTATTGGAACAATTGCCGCGTTCCAGTGCGTCACTACCTACCTGGTCGACACCTACGCCAGGTTTGCTGCCTCGGCCGTGGCTGCTGTCACGATTCTGCGATCTCTAGCCGGTTTTGGCTTCCCGCTGTTTGCACCAGCAATGTACAATGCCCTACATTTCGGTTGGGGTAACACAGTGCTGGCCCTTGCCGCCTTTGGCATTGGAATTCCCGTCCCGATCATCCTATGGCTCTTTGGCGAAAAATTGAGGAAGAGAAGTAGTCTTGCTATGAAAGGACCTCCTCCGGGCAAGGGCGGACCCGGAGGCCCTGGCGGTCCAGGAGGAAAAGGTCCTGGTGGCCCCGGAGGTCCTGGTGGTCCAGGGGGTCCTGGCGGAAAGGGCCCTGGAGGACCGGGCGGACCGGGTGGTCCTATGGGCAAGGGACCAGGCGGTCCTGGGGGTCCCGGTAAGCCTCCAGGCTACACGCAATGAAACGACAGAAACATGCGCCCGACAACATAATTTCTAATCATCAAGCACCCCTTGATCATCTTTGTATCTATGCCATCCACCCAAGGGAGTTTTTTTTTTACTATGTCATCATGGAATGAGCGGGACTGGCGTTTGTGCGGACATGAAGGGAGAACTACTTGACGCGCAAGAGCGCCAGCCGTGGGGGATATACATATACATTCATATGTTTAGCTTATCGCATCTTCGACCTGGTCATGGTGCGCTGTGTTTGAAAAAAGTGGTCGGATTATTAGTTTTAAAGGGTATTGATTTGAAACTGATGGATGGCATGTCGAGGAATGAAAGATGAGCGCGCTGGAATTGGAAAACTCGCATTGTTCTTCCTAGTTGGTAGTCTTGAATCTGGCCGATAAAGCACAAACAACAGACGTGAAAAGACTTGATCCACCGAGCTTGCCATGTGAAACGGTGGGAATCGGCCCTTCAGCCGTGTACAGCCTACCTGTGATAGTTTACTCGAACTCTGAACTGAACTGAACTGAGCCGTCCTACTGAAGATGGGGGGCAGCAAGGGGCAGGCAGCCAAACGCCTCGAAGCCGACTGGCGTGCGTCGTTGCTGGGGGCCAAGAACATAGTGTGAGGGAGACTTCCGAAAGTCAGCCTTGTCTGTGGAATATGTACTTGGTATTACGGCCGTCGTCCGCCCTCCGCCCTCCGTTTCCGTCCCGCGTACCTCGTATTTGGTAGTACGCGCTCATGGCACATGCTGCGTACCTAGGAAGATGCATGGGTATAAGTATAGCGGAGATGAAAGTTTGTTTCGTGACAACGGGTAGCAAGGCTGCGAAACACCCAGAAAAAAAAAAGGGGGGGGGGGGCCGTTTTTGTGGGAGGGGAGGGGCGGGGGCGAAATGAATGCGTCGGGCTCCGTTTGAGTTTGGGCTTTGAGTCTCAGTCGTTGTTGTCAATTAGTACCATCGACCTACTTAATCTATTACCTTGTACCGAGTGGTCGATACTGCTCGCTGTACGTAGGTACTAGGTACTTTGCACATGGAACAAGTAAAGGAGATGAACAGGCCAGGGTGTCGTCAATCGTTCGGATTTTCTTCTACTGTTGTTCATCGCGGTTTGCTTTGCTCATGGAGGTTCATTTGATTGTCCTGCTCTGCCCCCCGGCATGGGGTGATATTTTTTTCATTATTCATTGTTTTTGTACCTCGGTGAAAGTAAATGTATCCCCGGCGCCGTCGCCGTCACTGTGTCTTCGGAAATCACGTCAATGGCGATCGTTGACGATCCTTCTGCTGTTCGCTGATGATCGTCGACGATCGCTGGCTGTTTCAGAACCCCTCTCCTCTCAGGTAGAGGACATCGATAGACAACATGGAAAATGGTGAGACGCTGCTTGCGACCTTCCACCGCTCGTGGACACAAAGTTCGCGAGAAAAGTGATGGCCACGCGTCCTTTAGGACTGGTGCTTTCACATCGGCCTTACGGTGTTGGCCTCGCTATCTTGTCAACCACCAAATCAGCAGAACAAGCAGCGTAGTCGGAATGGCTATTGCCCAGAAAACCCAGTGTGGAACGACCGAGAGCCGATTGCTGGTTCCGACACTGACGAACACAGAGATAACGGTCTGAGAGTCGCGGCGCAAACCGAAAGAAGGATATAAGTTTTCTTTTGCAATATCTAATTGAGCGCGCACGAGGGAGGGAGCGAGCTGGATTTTAAAGTTAGTGGCACTGTGTGACAGGAGTGGAGTGTAGTGAAGATGCTCTTCGTTCATAATGAGCATGTTATTTACCTTTGGAATAAGGATCCTCTGTCATTCATCCTATACTTAACCTGTGACCAATGTCATTTTTAATGACATGATGATATGGCCAGAAGAAGAGGGCCCTAGAGGGGGAGATTCAGCCTTGTCAACCCCTATTGTGGGAGTGTTTACAGGAACGATGTCCCAGGCTAAAGTTGGGTCGGATCTAGAGTCTTTTAAAATTTGTTTTAATCTGTTTTTGTACTCTTTTATGTACTTCTTACTTCGCTCTCACCTCATTGAGTAAGAGATGGGTATCTCAGTTACCGCCAATGGCATCTGCACCTTTCGCACGAGATGAAATGAGACTTTTGCCCCCCTCCGGAAAGACGATCGATCCTCCTCAAGAGCCCAAACATACAAACCCAACCCAACCCAACCCAAATAGAGAACTTCAAGAGATAACTCCTACCCAGAACGTGCGTCCCAATGACTGTCCAGTGTTGGACGGAAACCCAGACGGCCCACCCAAAAACTCCGATATCGTGAAATCGTTGCAAGTGCCTTGAATCGTGCGTGCTCTTGCCGTCATCACATCACAGACCAGTTTGTCAGTTTCTCACATGTATTTTTCTCAATCAGAACGCCGACGTCAAAATCCGTGCGGAATATATACAGACAATAAAGGAAGTCCCGGTATATGGGATATGTATAGGTGAAGAGTGTAAGCTCTGTCGGTGAGAGGACCGCTCAGCTGGGTCCTGTTATCGACACAGACGGTACAGGAATATCTCTCATTTCTATCGCCTCACTGTTCGTGGCGGACTTTGAAATCATATTGGTGTCACCGACGATTGTCACAGATGTTGGTGTCCATGTAGAATCGCTCGTGGTGTGGACGGCCGCCGGTCGCTTCTCGGTGGCCACGATCGACGGACGCTCTTCGTCGACCGATGTTTGCCCATCTTCCTGCTCAGACGTATCCCGGCGGGACACCTTCCGTACACTCCGCCTGGTGAATCGTGCAATGGCACGAAAGACCTGGGCCAGGGGATGAAATATGATGCGAAGAATCTTCCGGATGGGACGGAGGACGAAAGCTATGCCATCAACTGTCCCGTTGAAGGCGATTGCAAACCAAGCATCGGGGAAGCATCGGACCAGAACACCCCAGAGCAAGCAAGGCAGAGCAGCCAGCAGAGAAATTGCCCACTGAGCACCATCGAGGGCAGTAATGCTAAAGGCAGCACCGCCAATGAAGATGATCATGATCTGTCCTCCGACCATGATGCAGTTGATGCCAATAAACCAGTAATTGTGATGCACATTCTCAAAAACGTTGAACTTATTGTCCAAGCGACGGTTGTTTAACTCATTGAAAATTTGCATCCAGACGAACGTGTTGAAGACGATGGTATCAAGTTCTTTCCGCTGATTTGGTTCGTAGCTCAAGATTGACATGCCAGCAAAGTAAAGGACGAAGGTGACAATCAGCTGATAGATGGCTTGTCCAATAATCATTTTCCACATGTTGATAGTAATGAGAGCCTCAGATTTAGGCTGTGGTGGGCGATCCAGTATCTTCTTTGTCGGCGGGTCGGTCGCGAGGGCCAGAGCAGCGAGGGTGTCCATGATGAGGTTGACCCAGAGGAGCTGAACAGCAGTGAGAACGGAGTGGTTCGAATCATTAGAGACAGCAGACACAAATGTAAGTATCACGGCTGTGATGTTGACGGTGATTTGGAACTGCAAGAACTTCTTCACCGCGTCGTTGACGGCTCGACCCCACATCAAGGCGGTGATGGTCGAGGAGAAGTTGTCATCGAGCAGGATGATGGATGAGGCCTCTTTTGCGACTTCGGTGCCTGCGATGCCCATACTGAATCCTACGTCCGCCATCTTCAGGGCAGGACCGTCGTTAGTACCATCACCAGTAACCGCGACTGTCTCGCCCAGATGCTTGAGACGACCGACAAGGATGCGCTTGTCTTCAGGTGAAGAACGAGCCAAAACACGAAGACTTGGCAGGATCCTGTCCATATCCTCATTGGAAAGCTGACGGAACTTGGGGCCTTCCATGACAATTCCATCTTCGTCCTTGCGGAGGATGCCACATTCACTAGCAATCGCACGTGCAGTATTGACATTGTCACCAGTGACCATGCGGACGACGACGCCCGACTGCTGACACTGCGCCACGGCTTCGACCACGCCCTCTCTAAGAGGGTCATGGATGCCGACGACACCGACCCAGGTCATTTCATGAAAGATATCGTCAAAGTCTGCCATCTTGGGATCTTCTTCAAGCGTCTTCGCACCGGCAGGTGGCCATAGTGAGAAGTCCTTGTAAAGCATACCAATTGTACGGAGTGAGTGTCGTGCGTACTCGTCGATGATTGTCGACACCGTTTCCCTTTCCTCGGGAGTGAAATCCATGCCTGCGCACTGTTTCTCGTATAAATTCGAGATGGTTTTGGTGGATTTGGCCAGCATGATCTCTGCAGCTCCCTTGACGAGAAGCCGGTAGACGCCGTCGTACTTGATGACTATGCCCATACATTTGCGAGCCGAGTCGAAAGGGATGAGTTGCTTGACCTTGTAGCTCGATCGTTCGGCAGCCAGGTTGTCAAGGCCAAGATTCTCCTTTGCAAGCGTAAGCAAAGCGACTTCAGTCTTGGAGCCGATGAAAGTGGGCACGCCTTTCTCTTCACCTTCGAAGGCGGTACTATTGAGGGAGATAGAGAGTCTGAGAAGCTCCTTGACCTCGTCATTCAGGTTGCTGAAAATCGTCGCGAATGAGGCTGCATCAGGCCTCTCCGCTGATTGTGATGAGGCGAACTTTTCCTTCGTTCCGATTGTACCAGCAACCACCGTCATTTTATTTTGAGTGAGGGTACCGGTCTTGTCGGAACAGATGGTTGTGGCGTTGCCCATGGTCTCACAAGCGCGCAGAACTCGCACGAGATTGTTCTCCTTGAGCATCCTAGTAGTGGCGAATGCTAAAGCCAACGTAACAGCCAAGGGAAGTCCTTCCGGAACGGCAACAACGATAACGGTAATTGCGACGATCAGGATGTCCAAGAATTCCTGAGCCTTCTCGGCCCCAGGTCGAGCATCCCCGGAGAGGTGAGCAAGAAACTTGATCAAGAGGATGATGAAAAGAAGTCCTGCAGCAGTAGACCCGAGTCCTCCTATCCAATTTGCCAATTTGCTCAGTTTCACCTGCAAAGGAGTCGGCTCATTGTCGGTCTGGAGGCTCATTAAGATTTTGCCGTATGAGCTGTTTACGCCGACGTTGGTGACGAGATAGGTGCCGACGCCCTCGAGGACCTTGGATCCACTGATGATGAAAGGATCAAGTTTGTTGGTTGCCGTTCCATCCTGAATGCGTTGCCATACTTCCTCACCAGGGGTTTTCTTCATCTGATCTGACTCCCCAGTTGCAGATGATTCATCACATTTGACGCCATGTCCGGCTATGAAGATGCCATCGGCTGGAACGGCGTCGCCAGGCTCGAGGTGAAGGACATCTCCAACGGTGATGTCGTGCACCGATATTTGAATGGATTTGCCTGATCGAATAACCTTGACTTCTCGATCGTCTTTCTGTTTTTATGTGTTAGAAAAAATGGCTCTGACGAAGGTGAATGTGGAGATTTGAACGTACCCGTTTGTTGAGCTTGACGAACTGCCGTTCCTTCTGCCAGTCATTGGCAGCACCCACAGTTACTACAATAATAATTGCAACACAAATTGCAACACCTTCGACCCAGTCGACCCCAGATCCTCCATCAACAGTCTCGTAAATTCCCAGGGCCAAAGAGATAACAGCGGCGATGGTCAGTAGAATGAGGATTTTATCGTTGTATGCTCGCCAAATGAGCACAAGGATACTATCCGGCTTCCGCTCGGGGAGTCGATTGTCTCGGTAGACGCGTAGCCGATCTTCAAATTGGCCCTTGACTTCGCGCAGGCTCACACTCCCGCTTGAGCGTGACCTGCTCAAGTTAACAGCTGAAAGCCCTTCTTTGTCGGATCCAGCAGTGACCGCTTCTTCGTAAGATACTTGTCCCTCGAGGCGAGTTTCGTCCACCGACAACCCAGCTGTGATGCTGGTCCGTAGACCCCTTTCGAGACCTCTCAGGCCTCCCAGTGCTTTGTAGGCGGATAGGGATTTCGGGTTGAGGAGTTTATTCAGTTGACCTGGTGAAAAGGCAAACGGATTGTCCGAGACATCGAAATCCTTCTCGTCTCCCTTACCCGCTCGCAAGGCTTCTTCCGGGGGCTCAAACTCGAGGCTAGATTTTGAGTAAAGTGTGGTATTAGATGTGGCTGATATGCCCGAATTCGACCGGAATCGCGTCGCAGTATCTCCCGATACGACAGAGCCTGATCTGGAATTGAGAGTCGATCCATCATATTGCGCTCTGCGATCGGGACTAGTCGGGGACAAATACGAGCCGTCGTCTCTGGCGGTTTGAGGCGGTGTGGACATGCTAGGCCCCCTTTTATGACCTGGTGTTATTACCGATGCAGTGGATGACTCTGCCCGAGGCTGCTTTGCTAGATTCTGAGGCCAGAAAGGTCAGAGAATCTAAGACACGACACATTCGCACGTATTTATGAGTTCTCTTACCGATGTATCGACTGTGATCTTTGGCGCTGAAGAGGAAGAGGGATTTGGCCCCTTCATTGCGAACGACTACGGCTGAGCTGTACCGCTCAGACCTAGAGCTGGTTGGCGTGGAATCAGTGGCAGACAGGCAACAAAGTCGCCCGCGTATACGCACTACAGCTTTGTATCAAAGGGCAGAGCGTGGCTTATCAGGTGTTTGGACTGTTGTGTTGAGGCGCCCACGGGTTGGTGACAGGGCAACATCACCAATTACAAACAAGAAAAGATGAAAACTCTGCCTTGAAGAGAATGCCATGGTCTGCATGGTTTGCGGTTTCTCGGCACTTGCAGCACTGGCCCAGATTGTGGTGGATGGAGCGTCTTGATGTTGCCCAGAATGAGGCTGTGCAGATAGGCACATTCTGGGCAGAGACCACAAGCGTCGTGATTTGGGCCACTTGAGAAGGTGAGACACCTCCGATTGGTGTTTGAAGAGGCGCCCGAGTAGCGGATCCCGAAAGATTCAACATCGATCTGGGCTGTGGAAGTGTCATCCATGATGTCTGGTTGAGTTCCTCGTTCTCATCACATCCGGGGGTTGAGCTCGAGGCCCCTGAAAAGGTGCAAAAGGCGTCAGACACACGCAGGGATCGCCATCAGCCTTTTAGTTCAATCCCTGCGCTGGTACTATTCCCCAATCGTAGAGAGCACCAACAAAACGACTGGTCTCCCGGCTCTGCGCGGACTACCTCGTACCAAGCACGTATATATCTAGAATTCCGTTTTCCCAGTTTCTGCTGATATATTTGCCTGCCTGCCTGTCTGTCTGTTAATCCCTTGTTCGGGCTCTGCCAACCCCAAGGGCGAGGGATCGCTGGGAGTTCCAAGCCTGTACCAAGGCCTGTCTGGTGTTTTTTCTGACGACAAGAAGCGCCAATCACCCAACTGCTCCTCAGAAGCTCCTTGGCTCTGGTCTTGAGCTTCTTGGACTCCGTCATTTATCGCCACGGGTATTGGAGGATGCACACTCGTCAGTGGGAATTAAGCGGAGATCGGCGAGGAGGACCTTGTCAAGGTTCTGTCGCGCAGCTGGCAGCCAATACCGTCACCACTGGCTGCTGAAGGAGAGCGGCTCGTGGCCCCAGTACTCGATATCATGTCTAGAACTGAATTTTCAAATGGCTGAGAACTGCAGGCAACAATCAAAGCAGCTCAGCAGGTGGTGGCCGTTTTCTTGCTTGTCCCAGCCACTTGGTCACATGTCAGCAGCCAAGCACAAGCCACAGGTATTTGGTCACTTGGGTCACGTGACAAGGATCGCAGCCTCATTGCCACCTCCGTGGCTGAGCAGAGCAATCAGGTCGGTCGACCCGGTTTTGACATTCGAAGGCATCGGAGCATCTTCACTTATGGGAAGCTTCTCCGGAATCTCCCCTTCTCACTACAGATCTTTGTTTCCGTTTCTAGTATGGAGTACGTCGTACTTCTCGATGAGTCTGGAACATTGCAGCTCCGCACCGAGCCCCATCTTCCCTCGAATGAACTTCCGGCTTTGCTCGCATCATCGGCGGGTTTGGTCAAGAGAAGGAAAAGGGTACAGGACTAGCTCCGGAAATTGCTAAGTGTTTGTTCTTGCCGGTGAAGATTGTTTTGCGCCTCGCACGCCAATCGGCCTTCTTGATACCGTATTCCAGCTCGCTCCAACTCTTTTCGAGAGACACCAACTCACAGACTGGAGCACCCAATCGTCCCACTGTCTTATCTCCATTTAAATGGAGGGATACCGAGATTTGCGTGCTGTTCAGCTGCAGACCGACACCACGCAATCTCTTGCGAGACATCCACAGAACCTCCGGCCGCCACCCTGGCAAAGAGTTCCCAGGCGGTCTCAAGTGGCCACAACGTTACAATCCGTCCTGCAGCCTTGGGCTGGTCGGTGCGGAAGTATTCGAGGCTCTGGCATGCAAGCCGTGCCCACCGCAATGCCTCCCAGACAGCTGAGGTGCTATGTATGTCAGCTGTTGGCACGCGCCAGATGATCTCATCTGAGACATCGGCCACAAGAGTTGCGACGTGTATCCTTGCCGCCGCATACATGGCGAATGTGATGGCAATCGAAATATTGGGGAAGTCCAGGCGTCGCTTGTAAACACCTTCCCATGTCGCGGGGACCTCGGTGTATAGGACGCCACGATGCTGGAATCGCAGCTGACGCTCCCACTCATTCAGTTCCGCCACGATCGTGCAGGCCTTTTCAAGCCTCTCTCTGAGGCAAGAAACTGTCCAACTTTTGGGCATTTCCTGCTTGGCAATCTCCGGTAAAGCCTTGAGGGCAATGTCAAGCATCGAGTGCAAGGGGTGTCGAGCAAGCTCCAAATCTTTTTTCCAGGGAAAATTGGTCCATTCCGGGTCGCAGAGGAACGCTTTTTGTCGATTCATGAACAAGAAAGGTGTTTGGATTGCCCGGTACCTATAAAAGTGCTCTTGAGACAACTGATGATTCAATCCCTATCAGTTTGGCAGCCACATGGTCAGCCTCGCTGGTTATATCTGTGCGGAAGGTACAACGCCATATTTGGAGGACTTGGATGCGCACCCTAAAGACATCGACCAAACTAGGAGACGAAACTTACTTCGACGCCACCATGGGATATCAAGGCTCCTACCCCGCACAGGTGGCTATTGAAATTGTCCCAGGACTTGTTGGTAATCAGCTCTGACATGGCGCAGGTCAGCGCTGTTAAAGACAGCATTGTCGGAGAAATACTCCTGTCCCCCTCTTGATACCTTGTCAACAAGGACCGCAGTCTTTGCAACGCACGGGTCTGCATATAGGCACCATGGATTGTCATCCCCGGTTCATTTTGGTCTCTTCCAACTTTGGCAAGAGAGGCAGCCAGCAGGGCTTCCATCAAGACTTCGGTTTCTGACCTGCCGATTTCGAGGGTTGCTGCCGTAACCCAGGTCAGATAGCACATGGACAATCCTTGTTCAGGCCCATCCATTGTGCGCTCGCGGACTCTTTGCGGTGCCACGAATCTATGCCTGAGAACGTCGACAAATGCATCGTGGTAAGTCGTTCTCGCGAGCCTTGCAACCATTTCTGAAGGCATGGCTTGTAGCCAGAATTCGGGATCTTCTGGAGGAAACACGGATGCTTCACACGTTTGTGAACAGCCGTGAGGGAGGAGAGGAACCGTCGGCTGCTTTTGCAGAAGCGCCTCGTGTGGTTGAACCAGACCCTCTTCGTTGATCTGCCTCTGGACGGCCTGCTCTGCTAGCTTCTTTTCCTTCTGGCGCTTCCTAAACGCCTGAACGTTGCTTGACAAAATTGCCTCGTCAGTATCGGTGTTTGTCCATAGAATCAGAAACGCTGTACGACACACTTACGCACGGACTTTGGCTCTCCGTACCTCTGCCCTCTCTGCGTCGGTGCCAGGTATGCGGGGTCTACCGATCGGCATTCTTGTGATTGATTTCCTTGTCATGAGCAGAGTCGTTTCTATTACATTTGGCACATCCCAAGTCAACATCAAAAATAAAAAAGGGAAATATATTTGGACTGTCAGAGTGCGATAAACAGTATAGGCATAGCTTTTTTTTCCCATAAGCATTTCTTCCGGAGTCAGGTGTAGCAAAGTACCACGCTGACCAGTGTTCTCGAAAAGCGGTGGCAGGTGGGCCTTTCGATTTCGGCGTCGATTTGCCGCCAGGTCCAGGTTGTTGGTGTTGAATTCAGGTCCAACATTGGCTAAAGCATACGCTTCGATCTCCTACTCTTCACCTATAGAGGCACCACCTTCCTCGTTTACTGGAAGAACGACTATAAGCCACGGGGCGAATTATGCGTCTTACGGGCGGCTCGAGCATTCGCCCAATCACAGAATAACCGAGGTTTTTTACTGGTTATGCCGAGATGAGGAAATGAAACCCAACTTTCCGTTGGCCGACAGCATATCAAGCGAAGCGTGGCAGCACTGACCCGTTTGCTTGTTTAAAGCTTATATGACCGAAGGTCGACGCAAGGCTGAAGGGAAGGGACCCAGCATTCTCCGGGGTAGACTGTGTCAACTCGATGAGGAAGACTCAGGTAAGTTTCTTAGTAGCTTACCAGATTCAGCTAATCCACATTCCTGAAATGAACGTCATTATCAAGCAAGATCCGCTCCGATTTATTTCGAATTGACGCCGAGCCGAATACCTACCAGCCAGATGCGATACCCCGCAGTCTGTATGATTGTGGCTTACCTGCAAGAGTATCTGTCTGTATTAGAGTTCGTCTCTTTCGCGAGTCTGACTCAGGGAAGGGACTGAAAAGCGCCCAAGTTTGTGACGCTCGTGTGCATGAGGTAAGCCGGGACGGCTGGAGCAGAACGCTCCTAAACGCTCTAGAACGACTACGGCTATATGAAATCTTGTGTAACTCAATCGGCGGTCCATGAATGAGAGAGGAAGTGCGGAACGGAAATGAGCCGTGCAATTAGCCCGTCGCTAGCAGTCGTCGCGGCGTCGAAAGTGCGCCCGGAAGGACGGGGGGCATTGCCTATGAAGATGTTGCATTGAAACCAAACGGAGAGAACTAGGAATCTAACCAGCAGCCGATTTGAGTCCACCAGCCTTGGAAGGGGCCCCGAACATACTAATGAGCCCCAGTCTCGAAACGACTCCATCCGCATTTGGAATTTTTGAGCTTCCACCAGAGTTCGCGCCTCAAGATCCAGACTTATAATAGTTCAAGAACTCGGCCTCCGTGCCGCAAGCTTGCGGAAAGCAATGTCGGCAATGCTCAGATTGGCCTGAAGGAATATCTGCGGCAGCACAATGTCTCTCGACGCTGAGCACCATCCAAGATCGGGACGGCGTCCCTTGCAGAACTTGCCGGTTCAAGGTATTAGCGATGTATCGGGTAGATTCCAGATAGCATGTTTGTTAAGTATGCCGAAACTTCGGGCCTCGGAGGTTGCATACGCGCCAATGAATGCTGTCAGTGAGTAAAGGAGCCTGTACCATTTGGTGTCTTAAGGCGACAGTGCTCGCCTCTTCCCTACTTCTGGCGTAATGATGCGGAGCCGCGAACCGGTGATATATCGTCAGAAGTCCTTCCGAGACGACTCTAAAGATCCCTGTGCAGATATCTACAAAGAAGCTCGGGTAGCAGGGCACAACGTGGCGTCGACGGCCCGACAGCCCTCGTAAGCAAATAAAATATCACGGAAAGGAATATTGTTACTGAGAAGGACGAAAGAAATGAAAGTGAACTGTCGAGCAAATTCTTGTTCGTGATCAAGTCGGCGGTGGACACAAGCCTGTCGAACACTGAGGAAAATCGATCTTCTGCCATCGGGAGACCATGGAGAAGACAAGACAGAAACTTCGAACAAGCCGCGACGAGAACCGCTGAACAATTCTCCCAATGCACGACCGAGCGTGGTCGGGACCGATTCTGAGAGCATTTTGACCCAGATGCCACATCACACCAGCGGAGAAGCAACCTCACCCAGACAGAGTGTTGACAAAAGTGTCATGCCAGAGCCTTGGAGCGGTAGCTCGATACCTGCAGAGGTCCCGCGAGCCCACGTTCAACCTTAGGATCGCGTGGACCTGTTCGACAGAACCTCAACTAAGCTGGACGCAGTGGCGCGGTCTATCTTGCAATACTTTATCTCATTCTCCATCCCACGGGTTGCAGATACTATTTGGATGAATAAATTCGGCACCAATCATCTAGAGAGGATTCTGGGCATTTAAGGAGGTAGTCGAAGAATGCCTTCCGAAAAAGATGCATATGCTTTCACTCTTGACTGCAACGGCTGCTCGCATAGAGCCGGTGCCTAAGAACGCCTGAATTCGGGGAGTTTAACTTCCATGCTTCGAATTTCGTTGCAGTAAGTCTGGTCGGACGACATCAGGACTTCCTATGGTCATGCTGGGAACGCTGCACGCACAATTCATCCGTCTGCATTGTTCACAGACAACTGTTTATAGCCAAGTGGGTCTTTGTCATGCCACCGCTCCTCGCCATCTCGAATCTCGGCCACCGACGCCCCTGGTGAATCCCAGATTGCAGGGGCGTGAAACCAGGACAGAGCCAACAAGCAAAACTCCAATTCCACTGATGCCGACATCATTCAAGATGCCATGGGGACGGAGTACATAGTTAGCAAGCTGGAAAAGAGGCTGGACAGACCACTCTCATCTCAAGAAAGAGCCCACAGTTCGAACGACCACATGCACCTTTCCAGAGTCTATCCAGAAGATAAGTCTCACTTGTTCTCTTCAAATCCATCATTCAAGTCCAAGAACTTTTCTCACCTTTGACCTCCTATCCTAAATTTCCAACGGCTCTTCAAAGGGCCTGTGGGGTAAGGTTCCGGTACTGGCAAAGTTTGACAGGATGGACGTTTCTAGACGTCGGCGCAAATGCCGGGAGTTCAATTGCCGTTTCGCGGTGTTTGGGCATGAACGTGAATAGTCGGTAAACCAAACGCCGTTCCCCGCCTCGCCCGCGTCCAGAATGGCAATTGACGGCGATTCAACTGATATGGTCTTTGGTTGGTGCTCATTATCCACCTCTTGGACCGGGCGGATGAATGAAGGGATGAATTGGGAGGAAAGAAATTATCCGTCAACGTTACATACAGTCACGCAATTGGAGTCGTCGCCCAAAGCTCGCGGCTTTCTTTCCTCTTGGGATCTCCATGGGAACTTGTAAGTGTTTTGCAAGGAGAGTTCGATTTATTTAGTGATTTCCTGAATTCATCGGCGCCATCTTATTAACATTATCATCGCCATTATTAAAAGAAACCCCGGCCGAGAAGTTTGAGAGAGTTCATCTTCAACCTTTTTGCCACAACTAATAGGATCCTTTAGAGCAAGTACGCATCAAGTTGGGTGTCGCAGGCTGTTACATTCCAGTCGTCTCAGTGCCTCTTACGGAGCAGCTGGAGCTATCAGAGATGGCGCCGCCCGCGGTCTTAATGGTCGGCACGGGCGAGTATACCACGGGGTTCGTCTCAGGGGCAGCTTCCACGTCGGATAAGAAAGTGGGTGTTGTTGGATTGACGCGTAAGTTTATGGATCTCTTTCTGTCTCTGTTTTTTTCAGATGGCGTGTTCCGATATCCGAGCCAGGGAAAGGGAAGGGCCAAGACAGAGAGAGATCTCTGCTCGCCGCAAAGTTATCAATGAGGAAAAAAATATCGAAAGGGGGAGAAACGAACCAATACCCAGCGGGAGGATCACTGATTTCATCCACGGAATGCGATATTTAGTCTTCGACCTGCGCCGTCGCGGGAAAGTCTCAGATCTGTCCATGGTAGGCGTCTCAGGCAGGAAATTCCCAGCAATACGAGAGCACCTCCAGAAGAACATTTCCGAAGCGTACAACGGCCTCGACGTGTCTTTCAAGTCGTTCCCGCGCGATGACCAGTCCGACCCGGAAGCCTTCAAGACAGCCATCGACGCCCTGCCCAAGGGTTCGGCCGTCACCATCTTCACTCCGGACTCGACACACTACGACATCGCAAAGTACGCGGTCGAACGTGGCCACCACGTCCTGCTGACCAAACCGGCGACCAAGCTCTTGTCGCATCACCTCGATCTCCTCGCGCTGGCGGAGGAGAACAAGGTCTTCGTCTACGTCGAGCACCACAAGCGTTTCGACCCGGCGTACGCGGATGCCAAGTTCAAGTCCAAGAATCTGGGCGACTTCAACTACTTCTACAGCTACATGTCGCAGCCCAAGTCGCAGCTCGAGACCTTCAAGGCCTGGGCCGGCAAGGAGTCCGACATCTCATACTACCTCAACTCCCATCACGTGGATATTTGCGAGTGGATGGTCCGCGACGCTGGGTGGCGGCCCTCGAATGTGCGCGCCAGCGCGAGTCTCGGCATCTCCGAAAGTGTAGGTTGTGCGAAGGGGACGGAGGATACCATCACGTTGCTTGTCGACTGGACACGTCAAAGTGACGACAAACGCGCCACGGGGATCTACACGGCAAGCTGGACGGCGCCCATGAACGCCGGGGTCCACTCGCAACAGCACTTCCACTATATCGCATCCAAGGGCGAGATCAACGTCAACCAGGCGAAGCGCGGGTACGACGTGGTCGACGAGAACGATCGATCCGGCAGTTCCCTGAAGTGGTACAACCCTTTTTACATGCGGTACGCGCCGGACGAGGAAGGCAACTTCAACGGCCAGAGCGGGTACGGGTACGTGAGTTTCGAAAAGTTCATCGACGCCGTCACGGCCGTGAACGAGGGCAGAGTCACCCTCGACCAGCTGGACAAGAGAGGCTTGCCCACACTGAGGAACACCATCCTCACGACCGCCATCTTGGAGGCTGGACGCAGGAGTCTCGACGAGGGTGGCCGCTTGGTTGAGATTGTCGTGGGCGAAGGTGATGCGGTGGAATTGAACTGAGTAGGAGACGATTTTGACTGCTGCTGTGGTAGAGGCATGGAATTTGGGAGGGCGAGCAGGTTTGGAAATTCTTCAAAAATGCATTCATGAGGCAGTGAGGTTGTTTCAACGTGGGCGAGTCTTTCGTCTTTTGGGAAAGGACCAAAAAGTTGGTGCCAGTTACGGACATTGGGCTTGGGCACCTAATGCGGGCCTGTGGCTGGTGCTTGAATTCATCGTGGACAAGGTCGATTCCGCGGTCTGGGTATCGAGACTGCCGCGTCTTCTAGACCGTCGCTAAAGCAGGCGCTCTCTCACTTCTTCTTAAAAGCATCTGTGTGGTCGCCATCTTGCTCAACCGGGTATCTGGGACAAGGTACCCCTTCTTCGGTGTAATAGGTGAAGACATCCGCACTCTTCCTACCCAGCCCACAACGACAAGGCAAACCGGTGTGATTGTCAATTTCGCCTAGTAAATCTCTGGCTATGAGATCGCTCAGTGTGATCTCAGCAAGCAAGACTTCTCGAGTCATCGCTCCAGTCATTGGACCGCAGCGCCCCTCAGCCGGCCGGACTGTACTAGTCCGGGCCTCGCTATGCCCAGCTCACCAGAGACTAGGTAGGTTTTGAAACGGAGCTTCACGAAACCTAATGTCGATATCAATCCGTCGGTTGGGGAGCAACTTAACGAGGGAAGGATAATGCTAAACCTAGGCCTAACCGCCCATCCTTTTTTGGTCAGTGCACTGTCTCTAGGCCTGGGAGTAGGGTATAATCCGTTTGCATCAAGAAATTCATGGAAGTATCCAACGCTTCGAGATCCTAAAGTCTTGTATTCGCCGGTTGCCCGTGGCTGGCATGCCTAACCTGTGCGCCTTTACGGAATTAAGGTCCGCGGAACGTCCAAGTAATGCCTGTTATGCCTGTCCCGCCACGCAGTTTGTGCGAAGTGGGCAAACTTTTGCGAGCGGGGCTCCTTCTCTGGGTAATTGCAGAGTTTCTTTGACACGAACTTGGTATGTTTGGCTTTCGGCCCGGATTACTGTGACATGCATGGCTCGCAGTGCTTCGTGAACGTATCCAGATCAGTCGCTGAAAAGGAGTGGACCCGAGTAGAGGGAGAACAACCGCCAGAGAGAGGTTACGAGTCAAGGAGCCAGTGGTCGGCAGGTCAGTTTGAGTGATGATAGGACAGAGGTCACATACCTTACATAGTTAATTTGGTACAATGGGCGGTGACTACTTAGTTGGGATTCTGGCCTTATTGGAGAGCGCCGTTCGCCATGTTCTGTGAAGATCGATTGATTCTGTGCCAGGTGATATTGTGCCTGCGTAGGATCAGTTTGATATCTCCCCCGCACATGTTGTACGAAGCTGACACCAGGCCCGTCTTTCCGAGTTCTGAATAGCTGGTCATAGTACGTCTGGTTGCAGATCCACCTGCGAGCTTTGGCCGCGAGCAGTCCTGCAGGCCGCCGACGGATGAGTTGACAGTCGAGGATTTCCGGCGAATTTCAATGTCATAATTCAACCACTGTGGACCTGGATAATTCACTATTGGCGCAATGCCTTTTGTAATGCTCATTTTCAGCTGAATTGAAATGTATTGTAGGTTAAATTGTAACCTCTATGGCGAGCACTGTTGAGCAGACTAGATATCAAATCATATTTTCCTTCGGTAGCTAAATCTCAAGGGATGGGCTTCACGGCATCCTTAGAGGTGAGATTGTATTGGCGGCTGCCAAGCTGTCCCGTAGGGAAAGTCCTTTCACCACGGGATTATGTTGGACCTACTCGTGAGAAAAGAGAAGCGAATGATGTATTCGAGGGACCAATGCTCTCTAAACGTAATAGAACTGCTCGCGCTAGATGATGACGCCAAGTTCCTTGACATTCCACGACAAAACGCAGCCATCGTGAGACAGGATCATGGTATTTGCCGGGGTCGGCTTATAGGGGTTGGGAAGGGAGCTTGTCTGTTCCCCGTGTTCGAGCAGGACGTCTCGAACGACCAAGCAAAGAGATGTCTGCAGTGATCATAAGAATTCAATACAGTGCTGCTACTTACCGTCAAAGGACGGGTACTGCGAGCGGCAAGCGAAAAGCCTTGGCAAGTCTCAGCATAAGAGCTTGCCCAGTAACCATAGAAAGTGATCGAACTTCTTCCCAAGGCAACCCAGGTCGGTTCATATGGAACGCGACTGATTGAGTTCACTGCGGGAAATGCACATGGTTGACAAAAGACCATATGCGCAACCAAAACCAGGGCGTGGGGCTCTTCACCGTGGGAACTGAAAGCTCACCGCATGCAGTTGCATAAGGTAGAAGGTTCTGAAAAACTTAGGCCTCACTTGGCGGAGCCGGATGAAGCCTTTACTCGTCGATATAAAATCCCGCACGTAGGTATACCGCAATGAGGGGGATGGCGGGAAGGATGTTGAAGAGGAGCAGTTTCCACGTCTCGGCTGATGTCGCCAATCCTTGTCAGCCACACGGTCGGTTATCAGGCGCAATCGATAAGCCTGGTGATCCATGGCGTCAAGACATTTTCTTCCAAGAGAGCGCGATTCTGCTCGAAGAAGTTTGGGGATTCGGTTAGAAACCGCCGCTGCAAATTCCCAGCAACGGCAAGTGACGTCGGGCGCTGATACTATTAATGGGACATCCAGAGTGTCTTGGCGTCTCCGAGTAGCTCAGCTGAGTCTGGGCCCTGGCTTGTTTAGGTAGATACGGAGGCGTGTTGCCTTCTGCCGAATCAAAGGGCGCTGAAGGAAGACTTGGAACATGTCTTGGCCTTGGTACCAGCAAATGATTTTGACGGTGCTGCCCAGAGACTCGTATAAACAAAAACTTGCCGAGGATACAAAGTCAAACCTCAATCCGGTCCAGGCCGCATTTGGTGCGGAGCTGACCATTTGCCGTCTTCTGCGGAAGTGAAGTCCGTAGGGTTGATGGTACCGAGCTGAGAGAGAGTTTCGAGCAAGGACTGGCATTTACGAGTATGTGGCAAAAGACGAATCGTGGATACCTGGTAGTCAGGAACGAGTACTCATACTGCACCGAGTACCTTTGGCCTGGAAGCCACAGCAGATAATCGATGATCTGGAAATGTACTCGGTATCTGTTCCATCGATAGGCTTGCTATTTGTTCCGAAGTGCTGACTTCGCTTGACGGGAGAGACGAAATTAGAACTTCGCAGGCCGTGTGCTTGTACCTGCATTGGAGTGGTACTTGTTGGCGAGACGAGCAGGAGGTCAGGCAAGTTAGGTCAGAGGGAGGGCCGTCTGGTGTCGGGTGTCTGGCGGTGTCGAGTGAAATTTGGCTGCTGCTATTTCAGAGGCGCGATGAGGCGACGAAGGCGAGTCGAAAGCTGCCCTAATGGCTTGGCACACAGGGACAGGAAACTGCGGAAAATGAGGAACATCTCCACCCTCATTCCACCTGCGTTTCCCCTGTGCACCCTGCACTTTTGCATCATCCCACCTTTTTGCCTTTGGCCGTTGGGCGGGTTGTCGATTTTCCATTCGCAACAGGATAAACAACCGAAAACAGACAGTCAATTCGAAGCTACCGTGCCAGTCTCGCCACTCAGGCTTCCGCCCTCACTCAGTTCCTGACCATTCAATGCTGATTTTCAGCGTGGCCTGAACCCAGTCGGATCTAGCATCTCACTGCCGTTGAGCTCGTCTGCCCCCCCGAGATCCAAGACCATCTGGGTCAATCTGACAAATGCCACTCAGGAGCAGGATCAGGTGTGAGACTTGTAAAGAGGTGGGACATGCTCCCACTGCCTCAAGGAACTGCCAATGCGCCCAGCTCAGCTTAGCAGAGCCAAGGCGCAACCCGGTCGATGTCGCTTTTCCAGAGAAATGAGCACTGAACTCTGAATCTCTTCGTGACAGAACCCCGAGGCCCAGCCATCGCGCTGGCCATGAGGCCCCGGATTCCAAGAGTGGCGGGCTGTTCTTGGCAAAGGCCTGGGTGACATGACCTGGCCAGTTACGATGGCGTTCATCCGGACCTTCGGTTCGTTCAATGCCTAGCGGTGCTTGGGAGTGCTTGGGAGGAACCCTCAGCCTCCACCCTCCGCTCCTGCGCACTTCCAACCAACTTGCCAACCTTCAGCTGTCTTCTTGGCTGCTGCAGCACCAGAACTCAGCTTTCGCGCGGTGACAACTTGTCCCTGATTATCCAATAGTGACTTTCCTCCTTTTGCCAGGATGACTCGTCCCATCATTCAAATCATCGAAAATATTACGCCGAGCCTCACGACTCGAGTCACAATGCTATCGGCTCTAGACCGCTACGAGGAAGACTCTCGCCCAAAGCGATATGTACCAGTATGTACCAGCCTCGACTGGCTGC
Organism: Cladophialophora bantiana CBS 173.52; assembly: GCF_000835475.1. Classification (NCBI taxonomy): domain Eukaryota; kingdom Fungi; phylum Ascomycota; class Eurotiomycetes; order Chaetothyriales; family Herpotrichiellaceae; genus Cladophialophora; species Cladophialophora bantiana. Next base: position 492,862 of record NW_015971593.1, read on the forward strand.
GAAGGCTATGTTCCCTCGCGGCTTGTCCAGATCTGGCGCGCTCGTTTCAATTGACATGCTAACGGCCCACACGATACCGAAAACCGGTAAGGCCTACTGAGGTGGTGTGCCAATGTCCTGCAGGTATCCTCCGTACCCTGGTCAGCCCCAGAATCAATGCCACTGCTAAGACGCTAATCGATGTGAGAGAGTGAACCTCCAGTATCGAGGCTGGTCACTGCTTCCAGCTCATCGTGGCGTCCTAAATCCCCGGCTTCCTATCACGAGCCACTGTATCATCTGGACGGCTGCAGCCATCCACGGACGGGGCTAGGAGGGTGAACTCAATCGACCCATGCTTTATATTATACTCTCCCCAACCTCTCCCTCTGGCCCAAATGCTTTCTATTATATTGTTCTCACTTCATTCTAAAAGCACCCGTTCCCTGTACTCTGTACAAGGGATTTACTCTCGTTGTTTGTTCGATTTCGTTTCTTGTATTGCATTTTTGTTGCCACAATGGCTTTTCCACGGCTCATTGCCGTGCTCTCCTTCCTGTCCTTCGCTTTTCTCAGTGCCGCTGCCCCCTCATCGAGATCGAGGTCACTTAATGCAAGAGCCGACGACACCGTCCACTTCGAGGTCACCCTCACATGGGAAGATTATTCACCCATTGGAGGGATACCCAAAAAGATGGTCCTCACCAATGGCACTTTCCCAGGACCAGCTTTGAAGATGAAAGTCGGCCAATCAGTGGAATTCCTCGTTCACAATGAACTCCCCGACCCAACTACGATTCATTTCCACGGCATTGTTCAACAAGGCACTCCATGGTCAGATGGCGTTCCAGGTCTTTCGCAACGAGCTATTGCACCTGGCTCATCGTACCTATACAAATGGACCGCCGATGCAGCCGGAGTCTACTTCTATCACTCACACTCTCGCTCTCAGATGATGGATGGACTATACGGCGCCATCATCATTTCTCCAGCATCTGAAGATGATAAACCATTCTCTCTGATCAATAACGATCCAGCCTTCATCAAATTAATGTCGGCAGCGGATGATGAGCTGCAGCCGGTCTTCATCTCCGATTACAACAGGTACACCTCTCAGGAGCTTCACGAGCAGGAAGCGAATGCCAACATCGACTTTGCTTGCTCCGATGCCATCATCATTAACGGTATGGGCTCACAGTACTGCTTGAGCCGCGACGAGTTGACGGCCTACACCAATCCCAAAGTCACGGCTCTGCTGGCTTCAGTTAGCCCTGCTCAAATCACCGACAAAGGCTGCCTGCCACCCAATCTGCCAGCTACCCAGGGCAACTTCACCTTTAACATTGACACTCTTCCATCGGATGCTTATTTCACTTGCAATCCGTCAACTGGGCCCATGGCTTCATTTGACGTCGACCCTGCCAAGGGCTTTGCGGCTTTGACCTTCATCAACCCGGGTGGATACGAGCTGCTTAAGTTCACCATCGACGGACACAAGATGTGGGTGTATGGGGTGGATGGTGGCTACATTACTCCAAAACTGGTGGATCAAGTCGTCGTCAACAACGGCGACCGATACTCGGTTCTGATCGAGCTCAACCAGCCTCCCGCCCAGTATTCCATCCGAGTGGCCAACAACGGTCTCAATCAAGTTCTCAGCGGCTTCGCTGTTCTGAATTACAAGGGTTCAGTTGGTCCCGCGTCCGAGGATCCCAACGCGCTTGCCGCCATGAACTTTGCTGGAGTTAATTTGACCACCCTCGTGACCTTCAACGACAACCTCGCTTCTCCTTATCCCCCTTCGGCACCTGCGCCCACTGCTGATGTCACGTACCAAATGAACATCAAGAAGCTCGGGCAACCGGCCGGCGCGTACCAATGGACCCTCAGTGGTGTCAACGCCTTCGCCCCAGAGCTGGAAGATCAGACTCCTCTTCTTTTTGAAGATCCAGCTAATGTCCAAGCCAGCGATCTCATCCTCAAGACAAACAGTGGTCAATGGGTCGACTTGATTATCAAAACGCAGGGCCCCCTTGCCCAACCTCATCCTATGCATAAACATTCCAACAAGGCCTATGTTCTAGGCAAGGGAATTGGAAATTGGACGTGGAACACTGTTGCGGAAGCGGCCGCTGCGCTGCCAGCTGGCACATTCAACTTCGCAAACCCTCCTCTTCGCGACGGCGTAAGTTTTTGTTCTCTGAACGGTGCTAGCCCAAACTAACATTTCTGCCACAGTACACGACCACCCCCAATGAAGTCAACAGCACCTGGATGGTGCTGCGTTATCAAGTTACGAACCCCGGCGCGTTCCTTTTCCATTGCCATGTCCAAACACACGTGGCTGGCGGTATGGCAGTCGCTATGCTCGATGGCGTTGACAATTGGCCAAAGGTGCCCACCGAATATGCTGAAGGCAACGGCATCATCTATAGCAAGCTCAAGAAGAAAGGCAAACTGCATCCCAAATCAACATGAGACCCCTGTGTATAACCATGTTGTACGCAACATATATATAATTACGGCTTCGTTCAGGAAAATTGGAGATTTTTTTTTTTTTTTGATACCATGGAGAGAGTGTGGTTATGACAGATGACAATGTAACTTTTGAGGGGTGCACGTGCATCCATAATGGAGCAGCGCCTTGTATTTTCAGCATCTCTTGCCTGCTATTAATTTTTGAAGCGAAGAGTTCCTGGTGTACGGAGTATGATGCAATCAATTCCAATGAAACATGTCTCCCATCTCCAATCGCGCTCTTTGGTATTGACTCTCGCGTCCCTCGGAACCTGGCATCCACTGTCTTCTTTTCCCGTTCCAAGTCCCAGGTTCCAACAGACCCCCGCGCCCGGATGAGCAACAAGACCACCGGTGCAAAGCGAGAACAGGCTGTGAACAAAAACAAAATTGCAAACAAGGCTCTGGATGCGCCTAGGGAGACTCGGCCAACCAGGGCACGCTACCAGTTCTTGTTACATATAAACCTCGGCCTGGTAGCCTGACTCGCTAGACAGACAAGCTTTGCCCGAACAAAACCCAAGAAAGAGGAAATTTCAGTGAAACGCATGGCAGGGCACGCATGCCACGCAGGACGTTCGAATTTTAAAATTGCCACCGTGGTTCCAGGTTCTTATCTTTGTATCATATCATCCACGGTCCCGGTTACACAACGCAATCAATCAAGCCTTGTCAATCTCCTGACCCACAGAGCAATGGACCCATCGCGTGTGGCATGGCGTGTTGTGGTGTGGTGTGCCATGCCCCTTTTCCCTGTACTGTGTAACAAATATGTATAGGTATATCTCCCTTTTCCACCGTCGGGTCGGCAAAGGGCGGTCTTTCCGTCCTGTCTATCTGACATCATGCCGGCGCACGGCTACCACGATTCCATCTACATAATCTGATCCATCAATGGAGAGAAAGGGGGACACACAGAGAGAGTCACACGCGCTCCAGAGTCATATCCGGTCATATATGTGCGGGTCCGGACTCTGGAGTAACTTGCCGCAAAGAAACGCAAGTAGGTACGGAGTACATGTATGTAGCTCCTTCCCTCCGAATCTAGCTTCTGGGAAAAATAACACAGGTGTCCAAAAAGGGAAGAAAAAGACAGAGATATTAATTAATATTATTCGCACTCTCGCCTTATTACAGATTGGCCAAACGTAAACCAGCCTGACACGTGATAGACCAGTCCCCCCCCTTTTCCCACCCCCTTGATCTTCTGTGGTGCTTGACGCCCTTGTCCGCAATTTCTCCTAAACTAAAGCTAGCCTCGCCTTGTCTCGCCCTGTTAGTTGTACCTGGGAGAAAGGAGGAAAATACGGGGTAGATTGCGCCCCGACCTCCAAAAAAGTCTTTGCAAGGGTTGCTCGATCCAGATAAGTGTACATAGATACACGAGGACGAGGACGAGGATGCAAACAAGTATGAGGATAAGAACTAATCTTAGTACAAGGACAAGGATGAGCACTAAGTTCTCTCTACGTCGTACCTCTCACAGCGCGGAACAGGCCGATTGAGATGGCTGGGATGTTGGATGATGTTCATTGTTTCCGTCTCTTAAATGTACAGGTACCCTTGACACGGGCCAAGTTTTTTGGGGGATCTTGCATCTACTGGGTACGGTAACAGTCCTTCTGTCATACGACGAAAATGAGATGAGCTGGGTTCCGCAAAGGTGTACATGTACCGAGTAAGGGGGATATTGTAGAAATGCAATCTTGGATCAAGTTTGAGGCCGCAGGGCCAACCGCGAGATTCCGAGAGGTAGAATCTGATTGTTGGCTCTCTGGAAAATCTTGAGGACCTCATCAGCATATCTCCTACGAAACACGCCGCGAATAAGGCGAATAGTGGAACTGAAAAGTGCTTTTCTTCAAGCTTGTAATGCTATTCCTTTTGTGGTGACTACCCGCGACCAACAACATATGCACATGCTGTGTACTCCGTAAAATGTGCTGCCGATATCTGAGGGAGGTGTCTGTGAAGCCCGGCTGCAATAAGAGGATTTCGAGCGACTACTCCATTCATCGGCAACACGGCTAATTCAGGTGTAAAGACCCAATATTGTCCCTCCTTCGAGCCACTTGCTCCAGTTCCACACCTCCGCTTCTTCCCTCCCGACAAGAGACCACTCCTACTTATACATGCACAAAGATTCGAAGAGTATCCCTTGGCTTCAACAAAGGTGAGACTGACGAGTAGTTGCTTACTGTGGCCGTACCATTCCATAAAACAAGCTAATGGCGCAATGGCAATGGTATCCCATAAGCCTCAGCATGCTTGGCCTGATCATTTTAGGTAAGTGAACGGTAGCCAACTGCACCGAAAGCAGACTCCACTTACCACCTGCTCATTAATCACCCTTCTGGACCAGGCCTTCCACGGGGAGGCTGAGAAGAATCCTTCGGGGAGGCCTGCAGAGCGCGCTGCTTGGCTACGTACTTTGCCAAATGCAATGCCTGTGGGGTCCTTACGTAGAGACTCTGAGACGGCGTTGCGCAAGTATGGCAAAAGGTCATGGAAACTGGGAGTCCTGGCAGAATGCAATGTACTAGCCAAGGGAACAAAAGAAGAGGTAGGGGCAAACAGATCATCTGGATCAGTGGGAGGCGTTGCACAGAACGCTCCACCTTGCTCTCGATCTTCCTCCAACCCTTGGGCAGACCGCAGGACTGCATATTGAGTCGGTCCTTGCGCAGAAATGTGCGTCGAACCCTCTGTCGGACCCTGTATTTCCTTTGGTTGTTGGCCTCGTGCTCGCCTATATGCAAGACCCTTGCTCAAGTTGTCAGGGCGAGATAGGGGAGTCTGACTCTTCGTTACCCGTCCCGCCTTGACCGCACGACGTTGAGCTTTTTTGGCTTGTTTGACCGACAGGCCTGTCGGCAGAGCGGGCATAGCAGGTATAGTGGGGACACCATGCACAGCGCGCATTGCGAATGGTCGAATTAAGTCTTCAATCAGAAGTTCTCCAGGCTCCATATCTTTCATCTTGTCGGAAGCCAAGATGCTCTTCCCACCATCAGCGGTCACCCGATTTCTGATGCGGACTCTGATGAATGCGTCTTTCAATCGGCGTACGTTGCCATTGTACACATCAAACAATGCTGCAGGGCAGAATATCAGAGCTTCGCCAGTCTCTAAGCCAACTATCATCTCGAACAACGTCGTATTGCTCCATTCCTTGTGGCGGCTGGCACCAGCAAGGTGGCCTTGGAGCATGTCAAACCAAGCCGGCGAATTGAATCGGTGAACGATGCAGACATTGCAGAGATCGATGAACCGTGGCGCCAGTGTCGGTTCTTGCGTCGACACGATAACGCGCGAAGCGAGGTGGCGTTGTTGACGGACAATGGATGTCAATTCATCCGTGAGCTTTTCAGCCTCTCCCGATCTCGTAAGGAACTGCAAAAGGTAAGATAGTTAGTAGATACGAAATAAAAGATATCATGGCCCACCTTATGAGCTTCATCAAGGGCGATGATTCGACCACAGTCACCGCGATTCTCCATGAAGATTGACAGACAAATCGTGAAAAGGGTACACGCATCGTTCTCATTGACAAAAGGGCAGCTTAAATCGATGATGGTGAGTGACCCTTGAGCTGACTTGAACATGTCCTTCAGAAGGGCCATGGCCTGCGCCGGCTGGTCCTTGTCCGCAAGGAAAGACTCGAGCATTTCCAGGCGCAGTCTCAACGGTCCGCTTTGTTGGGAACTGAGGTCTTTACCCAGCAATCGGTCTTTGAAATCAAGGTAGTCCACGCCCCCTGCACCCTTCCTCTCAACCGTCATGTCGCGGAGCACCTTGAAAAGGACTTCCATGTAGAGTGGTATCTTGCCCTGGTCGTCGATCGCCATCAACGTCATTAAGCGTGTGACATTGAGTTGATTTTCTTGAAAGTAGAGTGGAATGACTTCTGGACGTGGGGCGTCTTTAGGCAGACCAGGGAGGTTTCTATACAGTCGGTGCATTGCATGAATGTTGCTCGGCGACACAAGAATTCGCACAGGGATTCCCGATGAGCATAGATACGCCGCTTCGCACAACTGAGTGCTCTCACTGCTTGTGAACTTGTCATAGTGAAACACGAGGCCGGCGAGAGGCCTCAGGTTCTCTCCCGCTGAAGATGAAGCCAGGAGCGAGTTCTCAAGAAGGCAAGAGAGTGAATGACTCTTCCCGGCGCCCTGCGAGCCGCATATGAAAGCTGACCAAGGTGCATTCATGTTGGCGAAGACAAGATCGTCATCGAGTGACAAAGTCCCAGCTGTATCTGGCACACTTGAATTGTAGGTTTGCTCACGCATGCCCAGGAGCCCATATTGGGGGAAGGCAGTGTTGTTGGGATCAGAGACTCCAATGATTCCGTTTCTCAACGCCTTCTGAACATGATTGGAAAACAGCGGGCATGTTTTGATTTCTTCAGCCTGGGCACCTTGGCAGCCATCAGAGGCATTTGGCGGACGACCTTGCATCAGCTGGAAGTATCCATGGTTTCTTTCTCGATCCATCTGATCCGCCGCCTCAGGCACGGTGTAAGCCAGCACAGTCTCATCATCAGCCACCGCCACCTGTCCATGCGGTTGAAAGCTGCCATCATGTGGAATGAACCCCGCTGGCTCGCGTTCACGTAGAGGGAGGTTGTCAATGAAGCGTTGATCCATAAAAGGAGAGGCTCTTTCTGAAGGGTGGAACATGGCCTAAAACTTGTCAGCACGAACCTAGATTAGGTTGAGCGTGATAAAGGCTTACACCAAAAGCCGAAGCGGCTACGGAGAAGGGATTGGGGAGGCGCCGCAATGCTGAGAGAGATGTGGCGTGCTGGCCATTGTCGGGGTCTTCTACTAAAGTAGAGACCGACATGGCGCGAGACTGGGGAGGTTGAGAGGCGTGTTCGTCACCTGTATCTGCACTGGAAGCTGCCATGATGCCTGCAAGAGCCGTGCAGCGGAGGACAGGAGCGAAAAGACTCCGAAAATTGACACTGCTAGCCAGCTGTAAGAAAACTGTCTTTTTATACACTCGGGATCATGACATGTTCCTTACCTAGGTACCGAACGCCGAGGAACGAGGAAGTGCAGGGCGACACTGACTAGACAGCATGTGAAGAGCTCGTTACCTGACTGTAGCCGCGAGCTATCTAGTTCCCAGAAGCGACGAGAGGATCTGGGACAGACGATGTTGGAGAGTGTTGGAAAGAGAAGAGGCTGAGAGGACGTTGGGTCCGGCAAGGAAAGAACAAGAACACCACTAGAAGTGAATCACAGCTTCAAGGCAAAGTACCACGGGGCCTAGGTTGCACTGGACGAAGAGATTGATTTCGACCAAGTCACATACCATTATCGCAATGATTTGTAGGGGTTCTGCATCGTTTGATCTTTTTTCTTTTTCTTTTTCTCTTTTTTGATATCACCGTCGTAGGCGCAGGAACAGTTTGACTTGCCTGATGGTTCCGAATTCTCTCAAACGAGATCTCCATATGGACTTGGAATCTGTCGTATTAGTTTTTGCTGCTCGCCCATCGGCCTTGATCAATCCATCGCTAAATCATCTCGACGTGCTGTCCTCCCTGCTCTCAGAATCTCTCCCTGGTAGTGGTGGGTTCACCCCCAAGCCTCCCCTGAGGAACAGTGCTGCTCATGTTTCCCACGCCTCCAGAATGAGCACCTGCCCCAGTCGTTGTGCCTCCGGCGGCGGCGGTGGTCGTTCCCCTAGCGGCTGTTCCCCCTAGTTGACAACCCATCAGCATAAACACCAGAATTGTTGCTGGCAACAGCTTGAGTTTGTCTCTTACCAAAGTGACTATCGGCCTGATGTGTTTCTGCTTCTCCTTTTTCCTTGATCGCTTTGTTTTTGATTTCTCCCTCTCGGTCATTGAATGCTGTGTCAATCGATTCGTTAACCGAGCCGCGGAGAGTGTCCCCCATGCCCTTGATGCCCTTCAGAACGGATTTCACGTCGCCCACGGCCTCATGAGTCTTGTCTTGCGTTCGGTCGGCCATCTTGTTACACGTCGGTTTTCTTCAGGGTACAGTGAGAGCAAATTCGCTAGTAGAGGATTACGGTTTTGGTCAGAGTGAGAATGCGAGGTCCAGGGAAGGCATTTATCAGCCAGGCCAGCTTCGTAGTACCCTGTGCACGGCGGCTGAGTCCATGTGAGCCATGACGACACCGAGTGTGAGCGCCGGCGAAGAAATCCGTGACGCAAGTCTGCGAACGCGAATATGGTGAAGATGTGTTGCGGACGCGGAGAATGAGGCGGAGGATGATGATGAAAGATCTTGGCACGCCGAGAATGCCATTCGCTGCAAGGCTTTGACGATCTATGCCTCGAAGTCACTTTTGGCACCCCCAGCTTCCCCCCGGGCCGCTACATCCGACGCTTAGGGACCCAGCGAGCCAGTCTCGCCATTTCCTCACACCTGTACTCGGTACTCTGTACATACAAGTAGGTAGATGAGCATTGTTGACTCCTGCCCAAACACAAAAAAATGTATCTGTTGCAAAGGATCACTGTTCTCTAAAGCAAGCACGAGGTGTAAACTGAAATCGGTCCCATCAAACGCCAATAATGCTGTTCCGGCGTGTCTTCGACTTTGCCTTCAGATAACCTCTGCATCATGGACTCGAGTTTTGCTGTGGTCTCCCTTCATCCTTCTGCCTGGTTCGTTATCATCTCCAATTCTACGACTTGCCGATCCCCCTGGTCCGCCAATACCGTCCTTCTCCCAGAATCTGTTCTTGTTATCTTGTCCCGTCACCAACCCGACAAGGTCGAACGGATCAACCAGTGTCAGGATGAAAGGTCTATTCTCGACCATTCCGGGCCCTTCGATCTCTGTCTTACCGTCCACAGCCAGGTATATCTTGTTATTGTGAGGAAGGTATTTCAAGGGCGGATAGATGTTCATAAGATAAGTGTTGAAGAGCATCGGGACGACCTCTAGTACCCAAAAAGTCCACTCTTTTCCGTTGGCTGTCGAGGTTGGCGGATAGAAGAAGGAGGCGGTGCGAAACGCGTTGCGGATGAGAATGAGGAAGCCAGATGCATAGAGCGAGTACACGACTACTTTCACTTTGTGGGTGAAGACGTTGGCTGCGATGCATCGTCTGTGGAAGATGACTATAAGGTATATAAAGCCGAGAAACCTGCAAATCGCAGTTAGTCTCTATGAGGATGTTCCGAATTCCGGTGACGATGACGTCTCCGATGACCATGCATTCTCATTGGGGACGCGGTAACTCACATGCCCAGCAGAAGAAAGAGCGACACCTTGACCAATATGATGCCCATTTTGATTTTTGATTCGCTGTTACTGGAATTCGCCGCGTACGAGGCTCCGTTGCCTGCAATTATCCCGTCGACCAGGTCCAACGCGACGAAAGTGGTCCAGACACGTCCTGGGTGAAGAGGAGACAGGTACGGTATATAGTACAACAGCCTGCCGAAAATGAAGTAATCTGCACCGTTGTAGACTGGTGGAGCGATGAACTATAAATCTGTCAGTGGGAGGTATATGGACGTTGTGCGATATTGGAAGTGCCTTTCAGAAACGAAGATGATTTCGGAGACGCATGGAAACTCACCAACAGAACCGTACTGGCAATAAATACGCCGAGATCATCGGTATGATAGGCACCGTATTCTCGAGTCACAAGTCCTGCAACAAACAGTGCTGCCGCCCAAGGGAAGAGAAAGCCAATTCGCCATGAGCCCTTGTATTTGAGATTGTTTTGCCACACGTGAAGGACGCCCGAGATGAAAAAGAGCACAGCAAACGCAATAGAGACACCTTTGGTTGGCTTATATACCCAGTAAGATATGTCGGAAGAAGAGGCCATGGCTTCAGACTCCCGAGTTTATGGATTAAGTAGGAGATGCGGCAGGAAGATATCAAGCAAGCCTGAGATCATAGGGATAAACTGGTGGAAATACGAGCGTTTAAATATTGGAAAGACGAGGTCGCATAGAGAGGGACGATTCTGTTACCAGATCAACATAGTGCGCCGCCACAAAAGTCCGTATGATCTGAAAGTGCGCACCACGTTAAGGGGTGGCTAAAGTCGAAAACAGCCCGTGGATACGCCTACTCCAAAGCAGCCACGTATATCCACGTGCCGAATACGCGATGGTAAAGTCCATGAGAGTCGCCGGATACTTAGGTTGTTTCGACAACAACTGACGGGCAACTCAAAAGATGGCATCTTGCTGGGGAGCTTGCTGGCATCCCTCGTCAGGAGATCTGAATGGAAACAGGACTGAAGCATGATAGGAAATGCCATTGATTTTTGGCAGAACAAGGACGCCTCGTGGTTGCCTCGCGAGGAGCGGCACCCTGATTGACGGGGGAGATGAGTTGTCTGTCGATGCGAGGTCGCGAAATGGCCTCGAAATGTCTTAGCTCTGGGAAAGATCGAAGCAAATTCCAACGTCGCGAACCAGGCTAGTGTACCCGTGTCGATGGGTTTCCAGAGATGGCCACATTGGGCAAGGGGTTTGTGAAGATCATGAACGAGATCCGAATACGAGATCCACAAGGAGCATGTACTTGGTACAGTGGGTCCTGGGAAGAAATCAGCCTTGCCGTTTGCCTTGTCCGGAAACAGGCCGTGAAACAGCCGAGCCACGTGACGGGCTCAGTCACGTGCTTCACAGTTCTCATACACGTGACGTGATGCTTCACAAATCCGCCGAACCTCGGCACAAAATCGCGGCGAGAACGACATCATGATACTGTGACCAACGAGACAACATTCCTGAATGCCTTCAGTTTTCCGTAGGGGTTTCTTTCATCTTGGAACATGTAGGAGCCAGCACTCAACGTGCTGTGGCAACAGTCAATGCCGCTCGCTTCGAGTGAAATCTGTGCCGATATGCCAGTTTCTCTGAGATAAATGCCACTGAGGATGGAGTTTGCGCTGCACTTCTCATACTCAAAGTCGCCGACTATCTTCGGGCCACGGGAAAGATTAGCTGTCTCACCAACAATAATCATTTTATCTCTTCATAGTTCTTGACTCATTGTCCGGACAGATCAGGTATTACCCTCGAGTGCGAATTCTATGAAACCATCCTGAGAAAGGACCATCTCTGCCTCGCGTCTGGTGCTTGCTTTTCGTTGGTGAAGGACTATCAAATTACCTCCCAGACACCAGCCGTGAAAATATCACAATCGCCACAATGGCTCCAGACAACCCCAACGGAATAACAGCACATGAGGAAGCTGAAACCACCTATTTCCAAAGCAACCCGGCTCCCAAATCACTGGCTAACCACGAGACGCTGGCCCGAGAGTTCATCCAATATCATCTGGAGAACGCGCCGGATCGCCGAATCGCTCTAGTCACTTCGGGAGGGACGACTGTCCCTCTGGAAAATCAAACAGTGCGCTTCATTGACAACTTCTCCGCCGGTACTCGAGGAGCCACATCCGCCGAATATTTTCTGCAAGAAGGCTATGCCGTCATCTTCTTACATCGGCAGTTCAGTCTCTTGCCTTACTCTCGACACTACAGCCACAGTACCAACTGCTTCCTGGATTTCATGGAGGAATCTGAAGATGGTGAGCGGGTTGTTGTCCGAAAAGAATATCAAGAGAAGATGCGCCGAGTCTTGAGGCAGTACCAGCACGCCAAGCACAGTCGGCTGCTCTTACTTCTACCCTTCACCACAGTCACAGAATATATGTTCGAGCTTCGCAGCCTTGCTGTAATTATGCGTCCGCTTGGGAGCCGGGCGCTTTTCTACTTGGCTGCGGCGGTCTCTGACTTCTTCATCCCGAGAAATCGGATGGAGGAGCACAAGATCCAGTCTCGTGAAGGAGGAAACAGTCGTCAGTTGGTGATCAATTTGGACCCGGTTCCAAAGTTCCTCACCAATCTGGTGCATTCATGGGCCCCAAAAGGCAGCATGATCGTGAGCTTCAAGCTCGAGACAGACCCGGACCTTCTTGTAACCAAGGCCGAACAAGCTTTGGAACGTTATCAACACGACCTCGTGATTGGCAATCTGCTCACGACCCGCAAGTGGGAGGTCGTCTTCATCACTCGCAATGGTGGAGAGAGGTGGATCCGAGTCCCCAAGACGAGGCGGTCCAAGAGCTTTTCAGGAGTGGAAGCGTTGGTGGGCAAAGCAGAGCGAAAGCATGGACCGGAACTACACGATCTAAATGGAGGTAACGTGACGGAGGGCATGGAAATCGAGAGTTTGATTGTTCCCGAGTTGGCCGGGATGCACTCAGAGATGATAGAACAGGCGTCCTAAGCCGCGAAAGGAAGAGTCTAGATAAACTCGTCGTGGCTAGCTATGTTTGGAGGAGGTGAATGGAGGTGATGGGATTTGGTGCGATCCCGGGCACACTAGCACCTTGGAGTAACTCTTATGGAGAGACAGTCGACGTGTGTGTTGCGAACTTCTCATCGGGTTACGGAGAATATAGGGCCAATGGCTAATTGAAATCACCCAATGTCCATAAGCATGAGTCTAGTTGTGTCTTTGCCGACCACACTTCTAGGATGACGCCAGTGGGAGTCGACGACCGCCGTGTCCGATGATGTGCAAATCCGCACTCTTCCCCGGTCCCAACAAGCCGGAGAACTAGTCCAGTAGGCAGCGTAGGGCGTCAAGTGGCTTCGGCGACAGCACAAATCTAGACTAGGCAAGGGAGGATGGCATGGAGCGGTCGGTGAAGACGCAAAGACTCAGTCTACCATTGGAATAACTTGGTGTCTCCTGTCGCCGCAAAAGCAAGAGGACTTGGTCAGTCGGAGAGCTGTCAAAGTTCGATCAAGGCTGGGACGGATCGAGACAACAAAGCCTGGTTGGGGATCCCAGTTCTGGAGAAGAACTTGGAGGTCAATCCTTTCGTGCTCAATCCGAGAGCGGTTTGCGACGCGTGGCGCATGATCCCAGGGGATTCCGATTCAGTGCCTTCAGTGGATGGTATACAGCTGCCAATAACTTAGATAGATGGCAGTTGAGCCGACCCAGCCTTTGGAGAAACTCTAGCACTGCACCAAAAGTATCAGCTGGCGAGGTTTACAGGTTTGAGACAGAAGACCGAATTGCCTAGGCCCCTAAAATTCGCAATCTCGACCTCGTCCTGAACCTCTTTTACGACGAATGGCTCTCTGACATGACATGGTCGGGCGGGCTGCTATTCTCTCAATTGCAGTTTCTCTACTCAGAAACGAATGTTTCTGGGCCCATTCACGCAGACCGTCCATGTCGGTAGGTGAGATTGTTGGGTTCATTGGTGCCCGCACTTTGTTCAGATGTCTCGTTCTTTGGGACTTTCTGGGAGAATATTACGACGGTATCCGTTGTCTTTAGTGAATGACTTCGCTTTGTCCTCTTATAAGGGCGGAAGTACGATCTATCCTAGCTCCCTAACGATCTGTTGACAGGGTTGCAAGATAGCCACTGTGGTAAACCACCTGAGACGCTAGACGCTTCACCAACTGCGCAAACTGCCTCAACCTCGTTGTTCCTTCAGTTCTGTGACAGGATGGCGACGGAGTAGGAGGTTTCAGGAATGCTCTTGTGGTTATAGGCCAATGTATATATAAACAGGCAGAGTCTCTCTGAATAGCCAGGGGGACAGGACACAATCAACCAGACAGGGGACATGGCGCACCGCTCACTTGTCTCGCAATCGATCTTCGAGGCCGCTTGGTGGGCCTAGCATCGTGCTCATCCTCCTCTGAGGAGTTCATATCATCGTACTCGCTTTCTCTAGACGTAGTCACGCCAGTTGCCTGGATCCTTGTCCTGCTGGAATTAAAGCTGTCTGGAGACATAGAGCCGAAGGATTAAGGATAAAAGAAGGAAGTCAGCTTTGGGTTTTGTGCAGAAGTCCCTCGAGGACCAAAGATGCCGAGCTTTGGCTCTGAGGGACCCCGCGCTGTTTAGCTTTAGACTTGCCTGACAGACTTCTCCACACTCGGTACTCCATACTCGTACTCCATACTCCCTGCCGTGACCCCACGTTACGGTTCTTCGAGCCCTGCACTTTCTCTACCCAGATCACTCGCTAACAAAATATTTATTCCCCAAGAGCGGCTCGATCCTAGAAAGTGAGCGGAGGCCGCTTTAGCCGAGCCTCACTGTACGTTTCCTGAGCAGCACCTAGATGTTCAGGAATACCTGATCTGACTCCTGTATTTCCACTCACAAAAGCTCGTCGCCTCTATTTAATAGTTTCCTCCCTAGTAGACGATCAGTCAATATAGGACGATTGGCCCTACATGAATGGAAACTACCAAATAAAGACGTTCTCAAGCTCTTTTGAAGGGCCGATGCCTCATAGAGAAACAAGATCGATCTTCAGCCCCCCTGTCCAAGTTGGAACCAACTTCGAATCTGCACAAAGCACGTTACATGCTAGCTTTGCCCGAACTTCTCAGCCCTGAACCCTGATTCATCGATGCACGAGACGACCTTCTGGGCTCTTGCTGCAGAGCTGGTAGTTTCGGTAGCGGCAGCCCTCCCATACCGGCAAGTAGCCCTCCTACATTGTTCATGAATTGAACAAGATCATCACCGAGCCATTCTGAGAGTAAATATGTCCTCGAATGTTCCATTTCCCGCAGTATCCTACCAGCAATCTACATACAGAGGTTCAGTCGTGTCTCTTTTGATCAAGTGGTCGGGGATTGTGGACATACCAAACAGCAGACACCTTGTCGGCTAGGGTCGACCGACATTTGAGCGATCACATGAGCCCCATGATGGAGAGTGTTGTGCTCAAAACCAGCTTCATACCATGCTTTTGCGAAGTTTTCAGTGAGTCGCGTGGCTGTAAAGTTCGGTGCTATGCCGTTGACGCGGATTTGGACTTTATTCGCAGCTCCCTGAGATGCGCGCAAAAGTCCGGTGGCTCCATGCTTCGATGAAACATATGCTGCGACGCCCGTTCCTCCAAAGTATCCGGAAGTCGAGGTGACAAGGACCACAGAGCCTTGTGAACCGTCCCGAAACTTGGGCTCAATTTTTTGCCATGTAGAAGAGAGCAAGGCGCAAAGCTACACGGGATTAGCGTGGTATGGCCCCAGCAGCATGCAGACTTACTATTCAAAGTTTCCTTGAGATTGATGTCAATGACCTTGTATGCCTCTACGGGCTCCTTCAAGTGGCTATTTTCGTCAGCTTCGTTACTCTCCAGGACGGGTCTAGATTCCATAACCCCAGCATTGGCGACGACAACATTGACGCTGCCGAATCTCTCTTTTGTTGACCGAAACAAGGATGTCATCTGAGCCCAGTCCAAGATGTCTACAGGAACGAACATCGCCCGTGATGGCTCGGAGAATGAGGCCATCACGGCCTCAGCGAAGCTTCGCATTTGTTCTAGGTCAGCCAATACCACATTCGATCCATGGTTATGGTAAGTCCTTGCGGTTTCACCACCGATGCCGCCCGTAACACCGGTGACAATGACCGTTTTCCCTTTGAGCTCTTCGAGGTTTACGTTGGTGAGAGCTATTGACCTCATGGTAAAGTTGAAGATAGAGTGTGGCTGGTCAGAAAACGTCTGCGACTGACACTTAGCTAGGTTTGAAAGCGACTCTTGAGGAGCACAAAATCTACTTCCAGTGTGAGGTAGGGCCATTACCTCAATTGATCATTGCTCTTGGAGGTAATCTTCATGCACATCAAGTCGACCAGTAGCCGATCCACCGCGCTTCTCGGAGAAGACCAAACAGCCGATAGCCAAAACAGGCTGTGTCGTATTCAGGGGCGCGGAGACTTCAAAATCTTCCGAGGCCTCAATGGGACTGTAGTAATTCACGTCGAAGTCTTTAACGAGCCCGAATTCAATCTTCCTGTCGTCTATTATCCGCAATACGTTATGTGAGTGCCGATCCACTTTGTCCATGATTTGTGGCAGGACAAGGACCGTGGCCGTCAAACGGGCAGAGCGAAAGTCCGGCAATACAATCTTCTTTCTCAGACCCTGCTTCTCCACCACGTTCGAAGCATCGTCCACTCATTTGAGGAGACCATCAACAGCTTCTCTCCGTTATTTTAAATAAGGGGATCATCGAAAACGGCCGATGTCGTTGAGAAACCATCCTCGCCATCTGGTGTCGAGCTAATAGAGGCCATCGAAGCCCAGGAGGCTGTCTCCTACACACGAGAAGAGAATACTGGTACGAGAAAATACAGCCTCATGAGAAGATCATCACATCATGACTGATGATTCCCTGCTTAGGATTGTCTGGAAAATCGATTCGAGGTTGATGCTAACGACCGCATTGATCTACCTGCTTTGCTATCTGGACCGAGGCAACATAGGTACAGTGCTATCCAACGATTTACGAGTGAAAGCCTTGTTGACTGCTCTCGTGCCCAACTGAGCAGGCAATGCCAAAATCCTCAATGCCAACATGGGCGATGCTATGCCACAGACCAACCACATGACCAACTATCAATTCACGATTGCTCTGATGGTTTTCATTGTGGCCTATTGCATCTTCGAAGCGCCTTCCAATCTGGCATTGAAGGTCTTCACCCCAAATAGGCATGTTAAGCTGACGCCTTGGATGAAATTGTCCGCTTTTGCTGACTGAACCCTCCTGTAGATGGCTCGGTTTTCTTGTCTTTTCCTTCGGTGCAATTTGCTGTGGTATCGCCGGAACGACCAACTTCGCCGGTGTCACTGCTCTCAGATTCTTCCTCGGTGCCGCTGAAGCTGGCATCTTTCCTGGCATGATCTTTTTCATGTCCTTTTGGTACAAGCCCGAGGAACGCGCCACTCGAATTGCAATTTTCCTCTGCAGCGCAACTTTAGCTGGGGCTTTCGGAGGGCAAGTCTTCGCACTGCTCTTGGTGGGGAACGCGAACAGCTGATCAGTGTCTTAGAGCGATTGCTTACGGTGTCCGACATATGAATCGTACAGCGGGCCTTGTGGCGTGGTGTTGGCTCTTCATTATCGAGGGTCTCCCATCAGGTGAGGAGCTACAGATGCGCTTCCACGACTGATGTGGAAGCTAATGGTTACTGGCAGTCTTGGTTGGGATACTCGTCTTTTTCTTCATGCCAAACTATCCAGAAAATGCTAGCTGGCTTACACAGACCGAAAAGGCCATCCAACGCCAACGTCTTGCCTCCGAAAATAGTTCACACGGGTAAGTAACTTAGCCTCTACAAGAAGCCTGACGTAGCTGACCAGCCCCGACAGCGAAGCCAAGATCAACTGGAAGGATGCAAAGGCAACCCTCAAGGACGTGAAACTATGGGTGCACTATTCCACATACCTCGCAGCTGGCAGCGGAGCTACATCTCTTTCACTATTCTCTCCCGTTATCGTTGCTGGTCTCGGGTACCACGACTTGCGAGCCCAGCTCTTCACTGTCCCACCGTACGCGATTGCCTACGTCGTTACGCTCGTGGTGGCTCTTTGGTCTGACAATCGACAAATGCGAGGGCACTTCGCCTGTGCCGGATTTAGCGTCGCGGCAATTTCTTTTCTCATCCTTGGTGAGTTGTATCTGTGATACATCACCATGGTGATTTGGAGACATTGCGTGCTGACTCTCAGGAAGCTGCCATTCCAGGCACTCACTACGGTGTTTGCTACTTTTTCCTGATCCTCGCCACCAGTGGCTGTTTCTCTGCTCTCCCTCCTCTGTGTACCTGGGTCGGAGACAACGCTCGTTCAACCACCGGAGGCTCTCTAGCCACGGCACTGAATGTCGCTTCCAGTGGGCCTGGCCAGATCATTGGCATTTGGATCTATCGCGCGCAAGATGCACCCCTTCACAAGCTGGGGCATGGAGTCAATGCCGCGAGCCAGCTCATTGGGGCGTCTGTCACCTTAGGCTTGTATTTTCACTACAAGAAACTGAATAGGAAACTTACAGGCACGAATGCGACAAGGTGGATTGCGTAGCGGAATGTCCACAGGCAAGCTATCTCAAGACTGGAAAAACACTTGACGACCGAGGTTGGGGGAAACAGGAAGATGGACCTTCAACGATGGCTCAGCCTGGCTTGTCGTTGTCAGAATATGGCCTGCAACCTCTTGATTTCACGTCCACATAGCCAGTCAACCTCGCCCTTTTAGGTAGACAATCCATAACTCCAACTTTCTCAATCTCTGGTAATTGCATTTATTGTGGACTGGACGACGAAAGGGACTTTCCTTCCGTTTTGGAGATCAATAGGGCTTTCTATTTAGTGATCTCCGTCAAGCTTACATGAACCGCCTCGATCTTCTTCAGGTTCTTTGCTCCCATAACATAGTGAATGGAATCCTTGAATGCCTGGGTCTCTCGAAACTGCATGTGCGCCTCAACAGAAGTCCAGCCAACCAGTAGTACATATGCCTTTCCGCGCTCCTCCATCCCTGGGATGTCAATCTCTTCATCCACCCAACCTGCAGCAGAAGCCGTATAATTGTGCGCATGGTTTTCGAAAATTGAGATGAAGTTCTCTACCTCCTCGGTCACCTTGTCTTGATCATTCTGCGGGTATGTGTTTCGAAACCACATGGTCACGACCTCGGTAATTGGAGACGTGGTGTTACTGAGAGCAGGGACGGGAGGATGAGGCCTGGGTCGAGCATGATATCCTTTACCGCGCCAGCGACGATAGTTCCGATCCCCTCCATGAACGGTTCGTAGGCACTTACAAACGGTCAATAGGCGAAGGTAAGGGGGATGGAATGTAAGCACATACTCAGCATTCATGAACCTTTTATGGTTCTCAACGTCATCCCAGTCGACAAACCATCTCAACGTCAGAGGGTTCTCGATTTCCCGGCCCCAATATACGCGCTGGACACCGGGCTGCAAGAGAATGATTTGAAGAAGGTCGTCATGAAGTTTGTCCATTGGGACTGGTTTGGTTATTTGGGAATTTCTCATCCTGCAAGGGAAGAAAGACGACTTCGGCGACACCCATGCTGTTGTGGTTACCTCAAGACCCCAGCCCTTCTTGGTGTTTCTCGAGGTATTATGGAAAGAACCTACTTTTAGTGATGTCCAACCGCCATCAAACCATGTGGCAATGAGACCTTGAAGTATGGGATTCCGAACCTCGCCTTGCGCCTCCAATGCGGCTGCCGTGATCAGTCTGAGCATCTTGGTGGATCGAGGCTAGGACAATTTATCTGTACTTCAAGGCTGTAGTTCTTGGAGAATGAAATCAACTACTGAAAATAGTCCGGTGCGAAGTGAAGCCGTAGTGGGTAATCGCATTGGTCTGCAAAACAAAACCGACAAGGCTCCCCGAAAAGGGGGTTTTGTGTCTCGGAGCCCTCTTTAGTTTCCCCGATTAGCTTTATGCAATCCCAATTAGCCTCGACCTTGAGATGGCGCTGGCCCCCCTCCGTCAACATCAGTTTCTCGCATAAAGAGAACCTCCTTTCTTGCGTTGAGAATGACACTGGCGCTGGCGATACCTGCCTGAGAACTGCACACAGTGAAGCCATGTTGTCGGAGCTAGTCGAGAATGGGCTCAACTCTGGTGTACGCAATGGGCCTTGTTACACTCCAGCCTATGCCTCGAATCCGGGTGCTGTTCTCGAGCCTATTGCACTAAACACACCGACGTTATTCACGCCTCTTGAGATTCGATCCAAAACGCTCAAAAATCGAATAATAGTGTTGCCTATGTGTCAATACTCAGCGGCCGCGAAGGGGCCCGACGTGGGCAAGTTGACGGACTGGCATCTGGCAACACTCGGGCATTACGCTATCAAGGGCGCCGCCCTTATTTTCGCTGAAGCCACAGGTGTACAGCCCAACGGTCGCATTACACCCCAGTGCCCTGGTTTGTAGAGCGATGAGCAAACAGCTAGCTTCAAGCGGGTTTCGGATTTCATTAAATCATAGGGTGCTTTGTCAGGAATACAGTTAGCCCATGCTGGCCGCAAAGCGAGCACTGTCGCCCCTTGGATTTCAGCTCAAAAGAAAAGACCTTCGATACGAGCGACGACAGAGGTCGGTGGCTGGCCAGAGGATGTCGTAGGCCCGATGGGTGGCCCGCAAGATTCTTGGGATGGGAAAGGCTCGGCTGATGACGGTGGCTTTTGCATTCCGCGACCGCTAACTATTCCTGAGATTCAGGAAGTCGTTAAAGCTTTTGCTGCGAGTGCCCGGCGGGCAGTTGAAGCTGAGATCGACGACATTGAGATACATGGCGCTCACGGTTATTTAATCTTTCAATTCCTGAGTCCGATCACGAATCGCAGGTCAGATGATTACGGCGGGAGTTTCGAGAATCGAACTCGCCTATTGATCGAAGTTATTCGTGCTATACGCGCCGAGATACCGTCAGAAATGCCCCTTTTCCTCCGCATCAGCGCCACAGAATGGATGGAGGAGACTGATCTGCGAGAGAAATACGGTAGCTGGGGCGTACAAAGTACCATTAGACTTGCAGCTCTTCTACCTTCGCTCGGCGTTGATCTCCTCGATGTCAGTAGTGGAGGATGTCACCCGCAACAACGGATCCAGATGATGTCTTCTAGCGATTACCAGTCAAAAATCGCTTGTCAAATACGACACACGCTAAAGGAAGCCAACTCGAAGCTCCTCATCGGTGCGGTCGGTTTGATTACTCAGGCAGTGCAAGCCAGAGATATCGTCGATGATGGATCTGACAAGAGTATCAGGGATGAAGCTGCCATCGCAAACGACATGACTAATACCAGAGATAAAGAACCGATGGCTGATGTGATTCTCGTTGCGCGGCAGTTTCTAAGAGAACCCGAGTGGGTGCTCAAGGTTGCCTGGACACTAGGGGTCCATGTCGCATGGCCCAATCAGTTTTGGAAAGTGAGGTTTCGATAGAGGTTCAGAACCACAACAGCGAGGGCGCGATACACTTTTCCGACCATCCTTGGTATGCTTGCAGATAGAGCTCGTGGGCTGTAAGGGGACCCGCATAGAGGCACAAAGACATAATATATGAGGACTTGAGAAGATATCCGGCCGGATGTACCGAGTATCGAGTATCCTGTCCACAGAGGCATATAGCCGGACTCATGTGGCTGGTGAGGCTGGTGGTGAAGGTGGCTGCCATGCTTCTCATGGTGTCGAGACGCAAAGTGACCGCGGCCATACTGACTGACCGAGATACTAAGTAGCTGATTTCAGATAAGCGAACTCGTATGGTGTTGGCCCTGATTTCTTAACCCTTGTTCTGTATATCGGAGTCTTGCTTTGATGAAAGGCCTGAAAAGCACTTCATGATGACTGGTAAAATATTGCACTTGGGATTCCAGAAGTCATACATTCCTCCCCTCCCACGTAAGAAGAAATGGGGGTTTTCTGATATGGAATTGCCTCCATACTCAGCGAGATTGAAGACGGTAGTTGTGGACAAGGTACCTTGTATTGGTTCAACAATAAGATGGAACAGCGACTCCTGCAGATCAAAAGCGGATGAGAGCCAGCTAAAAGTTTTGGCAGTGGGGGGACGATTAGGCGAATAGACACCGTTACCGGGAGCAATACTTATGCCACTACCGAGTACCTCGTAGATGCTCGCAGGTTAACGGGGACATTAGGCGTCTCGGCACCATCGGTGCTCGGGCCACCTGTTTTAAATCAAATTCCTAAGGCTCACTAGGCTTAGTCAAAGTTCAGGTTAAAACGGCCCACTAACCTCCGCTCCCCTCTAAGATCAAACCGAATATTGGAATTAGGTTCTTCGCTCCCGAGGAAGCGAGGCCCAAAGTCAAACGGGCACAAAACAACTAGTGGTTCTAAGTTTGTTTTTTTTTTTTTTTGGTTCCTTGTCCCTCTCGTTCTCGAAACGAGTCTTGCGAATCAAAAGAAACAAAAGAGAGGGGATGATAGATTACACAACATGAGAAGTGACAGGAGAGCCAGGGGAGAGCCAGGGGAGAGACAGGAGCAGGAATGCAGCGCACTGGGTGCCGTGAGCGAGACTCCCAGTTGGCATTTGCTTGAGGGAATTGGTCTGTGGCTTGGCCTGTGCCCACTGTCCACCGTGTCGCAGACAGCCTGGTCCTTGACGTTGATGATTCCTACTGCTGGTTGTCTGGGTCCTTGTCTTGGCCGGCTAGGGGGCGAGGGCGGGCATTCGAAAAAGAGATCGGACCCAGTGCGGCAGATGTACCTCATTCCTCACTTTCCGATGACATAATAAACCGAGCTCCCAGCTCCTGCAGCTGGCTGCTGGCAACCACCAAGACCACTTTGCCCACTGTGACCAGCCGCCATTCTCAATTGAAACCCTTCAGCTATCTTCCCTTCTTGCTCCGTTGTACATAATACTCAGTAAAAGCCACGTTTACATCTTCTCAAGACCGCCCCCAATTCCATGTCGGTTCTTCTTGGCCCTGAGATGTGGTACCTTACAAAAGACTGACATCAAGGTTCCAGACCCGACTCGCCGATCATCGCTACGCACCCACCGCCGCACTCCCCACTCGTCCTCCTGTCCCAGCTGCATGTCTCGACTCCAACACGCTGCGTTCCGCTGCCCTGCCTGAGATTGATTGCTTTTGCTTCAGTTACACGCGCTGCTACAAGCCATCGCTAGACGGTTTGCACGACGAACGAGTTCGTTCTCTCTGGTGCAACCGAGCCCATCCAATAAACAATGAGATAACCGTTGTGACCACTTTCTCAGCCTTTTGATCCAGCCCACCATGACGGCTGTTGATCATGCTTGGTCTCTGGCCCGGGAATCTTCAATACCTTCCAGCAGACCAACCTGGATACCAGACCCCTCCGACATGCAATCATGGTCGACTCCGAAGAAGTCGATCGACGAAGCCCTCTACAGTGCTAGCGTCCTTCAATTACCCTCTACATCCTCTGAAGATGAGCTTGATGATCGGCTTGCGTTGGAGGCGCAAAGTCTCGGCATATCACCTCTTCAAGTAACCTCGGGAATCGACAGGATTGCTTCTTCAGTTTCGACAATTACCATCGCTTCCGACTCCGTCAACCAGAGCTCCATCCAATCCCAGTCTACCACAGCGACCTCCTGTGCCTCCAGCGAGCATCGTCCGGTGACCCAGTCCTCACGGATATCTGACCACGCCCCTTCGAGCTCAGATGTCCCCTCACCAGCTTCGACGAGCGAGAGAAAGAAATATTCGCCACTGAGAAGAGGGTTCCAAAAAATGGCAGGTTTTCGAAAGAAAAGAACTGGTGGTCTGTCGGCCTCTTCGACCCTTACAAGTATCAGCAGTGATGCCGAAACCAATGACAGTGAAGAAATCTCTGTGGACATGCAGAGTCCTTTGTCGGTCAAATCGAGCAAGAGTTCCTGGTCACAACCGCTATCCGCGGCAAAGTCAAGCTGCGAATCACAACCGTTTGTGGAGATGGAGGCGCTCCAGAGAAGTATGGGGTGTAAAGAATTGCTCAACCTCCGAATGGCTCAGCTGGACGAAAAAGCCCGTTTTCTCGAGTTTCAGGCTTCATTGATGTTACAGTTAAAGTCAGAACGAGATTCGCTCAAGGCACACAAGAAAACAACGCATGGAAAAGTGATTGCTGAACAAAGATCAAAGGTTCGTCGCAGCTGGAGACGGTGTTGGGACCGTCGCTAACCTGTTTTAGATGGACCGAACTGTAGAAGACCTAGAGGCGCGCCAACTAGAAGAAGAAATGAAGATGGAAAAGGAACACGAGCTGGAGAAGAGAGCCGTTATGTTGCGCTTACGGCACATGGAAGCTTATTGTCAGAATCCAACTCCGCCCCCGACGCCGGTGGATCAGAACTCGAGACATACTTCTATCGACTCCTCCTTCCCAGAACGCAAAGTCACCGAGAAAGACTATCACAATCTCGCTCAGCAATATCGTGAACGAGACATCATGGATTCCCTGCGCGCTAGCAAGGTCAATGTTCTGCGGGGTAAACAAAAGAGGGCTGTTGAGAATCTGATACGGAAAAAGGAAAAAGAGATGGAAGTCCTGGAAAGAGAACAAAAGAAGGAACTCGCCGTCATCGACCGAGACTATTCCAGCCAGGAGGCCGATCTGAGATTGGCCTTGGCCGGAAAAAGAGCCCGGCTTGAATGCAGATGGAGGACCCAGGCCCTGATCGAGCGAACAAAAATGGAGAAAGCAACCGGCTTGAAATATGCCTCACTGCCTGACGTTATCGCCATCGAGGATGCCAACGGCCCTTCGAATACAACATGATATGACTTGGCGCGGAGAGTGACTGTGGGGTTCACACCGACACTGGCTGATGGTATGATGTCGCCTTGATCGTTACTATCCGGCCCTTTCTGCGTCCGCCTTTTCAATTTGCGGTCTATGGTGAACAGATAACCCCCCCAAAATGATGTGTACATGTTTTTGATGACGCGATGCTTTCTTGTCGGCGAAGAATGTGATTCAGACATGGTAAATCCTGTTGCAAGACTTGCGTGAGAGGCGGCATATTGCAATGCAGGGCATCTCACCCCACAGGATTGCATGATAATGATGAGCCAGGTCGTCTCTGGTAGCGATGGGCACACATATGCCGCCGGCTTGATGAGGAGCTACACGATGCATTATGCGATCAACGATCGACCGGATGATGTGCTACGAGCCAGACGAGCCACATTCCCGGTCACCATCAAAAAAGATGAGAGATGTATGATTTGTTTACATGGGACTGTAATACATTGGGAGCAGAAAGGTAAAGAGTACTCCCCCGAGGCAAACAACGGGATTCTAGTGTTTCGTTTTAACGATTGCTTGTGTCTCTTCGTGCGTATTACTGATCTAAATCCGGGGAATCTGCGACCTCGTTGATCAGTGGTCCGCAAGTCCGGATGTTGTCAACTGGCAAGAAAGGAAACGAGTGTAATAAGAAGATGACAGAGATGGCCAGCATGCAAGTGCTAACTTTGGGTGATCTGGGTAATCCACTGGTGATCCCAGAATCCCCACAAGCCTCCGCAAACGAATTTCCGTGGGAGTTTGGCAAATTTCATAGGAGTATATAGCATCCTCCAAGTCCATGCTGGTCGTAGGCCTCATGCCCCGAAGGAAGGATTCTGAACAGAGGCAATTAACCCATTCGCCACCGACCGCACAGTATGGCCTTGAGACTCGAACACCGCGTTATGCCCGACCGCGGTGAATTTCCCGGTAGAGCACGTCATGCCATTCCGCTGCCACTGATTTTGGAATCAAGATCATTTGAACCCGTTTTTACATGGCTTGAGCGACTCTAAGTTCATGTTGGTCCATGTCTCTTTGTTCATTCCTGAACTCCATCCTCAATTTGTTTTCTCTAAGCCCCCGTTTGAGCCGTGTTCGGCAATCGCGAAACTCGCCGTACACACAAAGAAGTCGACGACAAGGAAACCAAACCATGCTTGCCCAAGATTTGCTGCAAGATTCGCAGCTTCCAAAACTGCCTCCTTCTCCTGTCAGCTGTAGGTGCAAGCTTCTGTCAATCTTCTGGCCCTTTCCATGTCTTCATGCTCTGACTTTTGGGTCGTGGCAGCACCGTCTCCCAATTTTGATAATGTGCCCACCATCCAAGTTGCCACTCATGAAGTACCCCTTCCGGCATACTGGCGCATTTTAGATCTTTTGGAGGATGGCAACAGAGAAGAAGAAATCGTTCAAGTCCTCATACGTCACACGGGCGCGAAAACTCGAAGCATCGTCACCGAGATCGTCGGCAGTGTCGTGGAAAACCAACGCCTGATAACAAGGCCGTCCAAGACGCCAGGGAGACTGAGCCTTGCGTTCAAGAAGCCTCACCAGCCCAAGAAAATAAGTGACTACAGAGCGTCTCGGATTGAAGCAAGGCGAGAACTTCAAGAGGCCGAAGAGAAACTAGAGAACGCCAAGCAAAAAGAAAAGAGAATTCTCAACGAAGCCCTCATTCTAGCTCAACGCAAGGAAGAGTTCAAGGACATGAAGATGACTGCAGATGAACGATGGAGGACCACAAGTGCGATCGAACACCAAATGAAGCAAGTGCTACAGAAACATCATGACATCGAGGCCGAGGTTAAATTTGCTAAACGACTCACTCTCATTCACAAAGCATCCCTGGCTTGATGGTCTCAAGGACGCAGTTTCCTCTGGAGGCCTGACTGGAATCAGCGAAAATGCCTGCCTTCACCTGAAGTGCTGCCATATGCCGCTACACTGCTTCCAAGTTTTGCTCGTCCAATTTTCAGATTTGCATTGTCTCAATTGTCTGGACACCGTTCCCAATGCAAACTCCTGTGGCGATCAAATTTGAGAGGCACGGGGATTAGGCACAAGAATGGTATAGGATGCCCTATTGAGCAACCCTCCTCCCGCTGCTCTCACTTGTACCTGATATGGAACGTAGTTGAGCCACTCACTGCACGACAGACCGCAAAGGCACAGACAGGTATCCCCCGAACTCCTTGGCAAAATCCACAGATACACGGGCATGCACACGGCCTTGTCGATCGATGAAACGCGCATGGTCCTCGACAGGCACAACGGCCCCGTGCCAGATATTTGGATGGATATACAATCCTTTGCCGCCGTCGCATCGAAACGCGACGAACTTTTCGGGCGTTACGTCGTCGCCTGGCAGGGCGAGTGGAACCACGAAACTCTGCCCATCCATCGGATAAAATAACTGACCCCCGTCCGGGTGGTAGTTCGCGCGCCAGATCATCGCTCTTTCACGAGGTCGCGCTGGTCCAGTGGTGGCAGCCTCTTCAGGATACTGGCTCCAGGCAAAAAGATAGCTGCCGCCAACAGCGTTGTTGCGCGCATAGAGAGTGTCGCCTTTCCACCAGAACTCAAACAGCCCCTCAGTCACTCCGCCCTGGTCGCCAGAGTTCGCGTCCACCGGCCGCCATCCCTGGGCGGGCCAACGTACGATCTCGATGCGATGCTTTGCACATTGACAATCTCCC
Organism: Cladophialophora bantiana CBS 173.52; assembly: GCF_000835475.1. Taxonomy (NCBI): domain Eukaryota; kingdom Fungi; phylum Ascomycota; class Eurotiomycetes; order Chaetothyriales; family Herpotrichiellaceae; genus Cladophialophora; species Cladophialophora bantiana. Next base: position 520,195 of record NW_015971593.1, read on the forward strand.
CATAACCCTTGATGCTCTCAGGCGTCGCTGAGACAAGAGGTGTTTCGAATAATTTGCGAACTCCCGTGGTTGGAACGTACGCTACTTCGGCAGGGTCAAAATCCCGGCCCTCGATGCCGGTTTCCTCTTTGGGTTGTATTTTCTGACGTGGTTCGGTTGCGGTGACTGCCATAGGATCGCTGTTTCTTGTATGCTTTGGTGCGCTTAGACAGCGTTGGCTATTGGAAGTGAGACGCTTCCTGGGAAATTCTCCGAAGAAAACGGAAATGGAAACAAACTATTGAGTGACAGCTTTCCACAGACCGTCTCCTGATGTCGAAGATTATATTGAAATGGGAGGTATATCAGTCTGAATTTGCTTTGGCACCGATTGAACGGCACGAACAGCGGCTTTGGTCATCGACTCTGCCAATAGCAGTTATTGCCCATATCACCTCCCAACAACGGTGGCCGCTGTTCCTGCCGACTTTCGTGCGGGCTCTGCAGCATGGTCTTCTAGCATTCTTTCTTGACGCCCACAATCACGGAGCCGCCTCTGCGATACTAATTCGCAACGTTTCTAGATGATTTCGACTCGAAGGAGAGGAGGACAAGATCTACCGGCAGATCGCCGAAGACGGGCTGGGGCCCTCACACCCACTAGCCAGCTTTTCCTTTGTTTCCTGGCCCTTATCCCCGTTGATTATTATTTAGCACCCACATTCAAGCTTAATCACCAAGGGCACCACACTGTGGGATTATCCTGCGCAGTTTGCTCCATATTGTGGTGCCGGTACCTGACGTGCGGTGCTGCCGCATCAGCAACATTTGCTTGACCGAGATCCTCGCAGAACTAGCTCTATTTTTGTCCTAATAATGTGACACCGCTTCCCACTACTGATCCTGAGTTTTCAAAGTATCTTACCTCTACTCTGATTGCCTGAGAGCTGGGTGCAGGATTTTGCTGACCAGAGCAGTGGCGACCAGTCACCGCGAACAGCTTGTGAAAGGCCGGGGTTCGGTTGCTGGTCTTGATCCACAGGCTCACAGTTCTCTGTCGGTAGGTTATACGGACTGCGGCATCCATGGCTGACCGAAAGCTACAACCACATGCTGACAGATTTGTTCATTATCATCCTGTTCCCAATCTACACTCTTGACGACGGCGATGCGGCACAAACATATTTTGACCGGGTGGCCTACCATTGAAGCCTGACCAGGAAGCCTGATTCTCGCAAGCCTGCTTCGTCAGTCATCCCCTCTCGCTTCCCCCCAAGCTTCCGGACCCCATAATGGGCTGGGAGGACTACCGCCAAAAGTTAGATCCGATCAACAAATGGAATACGGAGCACATTCCACCACCCTCGAGCTGGCAATCATTAATTCGTCCGCACTTGTCGGATGAGGAAATATCCCATAATTCTTACCCGAGGCACTACAGCGCAACTCACAAGGCTGGGTTGCCGCGAGGCTAGTGAACCACGGAGAATGACCTCCGGCTGATGCATAAGGTAGGCCAATTGGAGCCTGCAGACTACTTAGTCGAAACCTGGAGAGAGGGGGGACGTCCTCGGCCAGAAGCTGGAGACTTCTCCACCACATTGCGGGGTTTGGAGCGTTGTGCGTAGAAAATATACTCGGTGATAGCCCACTCCAGCCATCTTCTCGAGCGTGCCGAAACCCGTCATGACAATGGATATCAGCTATTCAACGCCTCAAACATCAAATTCGGCCTTGCAGCAGGCCCCCGGGTCAAAAAGTCCGAAGACTCATGGGAATCCGATCCGAACGGGTCGAGTTTCTAAGAAACATGACTCCACTCCTGCTCTTGCCTGCAACCATTGCAGGCTGAAAAAAGTCAAGGTACTGGGGTTGGAATAGATATTGGTCAACGATACTAAGCGTCACACAGTGCGTAATTGAATTGGAGGGCTGCAGAAAATGCAAAAGACTCAATATCCCTTGTGTCTGGCCCAGTGAAGACAAACGGAAATGGTGAAAACACCCACTCTAGCACTTGGAAATGCCAGCTAATTCTCCTTCCAGTCCTTCATCCAAGGGCCACATCCGGGAGCTCTATCAGCGAATCGCTGATCTTGAAGCTGCTCTTGAATCAGCAAAAGAGACGCAGAATTTGACGGCCCCCAAGCGACAGCCAGTGTCAAATCCGCAAACTCCATCGACTTATTCATCCTTATCAGTGCCAATTCCATCCCAGGAAGAAGACAACCTAATCTCTCGGCTTTGTGGCCGCCAATGGAAGCTGAATAGCGACGAAGAGGGTCAATATAAATTCTTCGGCCCAACTTCGAGCTTGCATCTCACCGAAAGCGTCTCATCCTCGCTCCTCGGGCCGTGGTGTCAAAGGAGCGTGACGGCCGATGTCAGTCTTGACGATCCAATCGATCCAGAAACCCAGACGCACCTTTTGGAAACTTACTGGAAATACCAACACACTGTACTTCAGGCATTTGACCGAGAGGAGTTCCTTGAAGGTATGAGGACGAGACAGACCAAGTATTTCAGCAAAGCACTCCTATACTGCGTCTATGCTTGTGCTGCACGAATATCAGACCGACCACCCGTAAGGGCCATGGTAATCCCTTCCAACGATGACATGGAGGACAAGGAGCCCTTTCTCGTGGCCACAGCTACAAGACTCGTTGATCAAGAGCTCAAAAGACCCCAAATAACAACCATTCAATCACTTCTACTCCTGTCTGTCATTCATTGTTCATTGAGCAAGGACACCAAAGGTTGGCTTCTGGCTGGTATGTTTGGCACGACGGTTTCCTGAACACTATTGACGGCTGGTCTCCTAGGTGATGCGTGTCGTTTAGCCATTGACCTTGGCCTTCACAGAACTGGAGAACAGCTTGCATCCACCAATTTTTCCCCAAGAGATATGAAAGTACGCCAAATTACCTATTGGGGCTGTTTGGTTTTTGATAGGTAAACTACCCGGACTTGCTCCTAGGACTCAGCAATCTAACAGTGTTTCCAAGACTTTGGGCACTCTACCTCGGCCGGCCCTCTTGTCTCAAATGCGAAGATACGGAGCTCCGAAGTAGCTCTTTGACCCAATATGGCGCTTCATGGGAGAAAAGAATTGCTTTCTCATGGGTCACTCTTCTCGTGACAGTCGGCCGCATCTGTGACGCCTTGTGAGTTACGCGAGGACCGTATGAAGCGGCCGGTACTGAGTGTTTAGGAACGAAGAACAATGCGACACCGAAACCCTTCACGCTCTTGATGAGCAGCTCCAAGATTGGTACCAAAATCTCGACCCGGAGCTCCAGTATTGCAAGGAAGCTCATGCATCGATTCTTGTGCTTCAGTAAGGCATCAACGGCCTTATTATCAAATTGACTATTGACTGTTGATGATAGCATGCAATACTATTCTTGCAAAATCCACTTGCATCGCCCAACTGCAAACTTTGGAGTCAAGATGTCGGAAATGGATGCCCAATGCAATAAATCTCGGCAGATCTGCATCGACAATGCAAAAAACATCGCCACGGCTCTTCAAGATTATCGCAATATGTACGGGAATGCATCCAACCTGAGCGGCGTCGCTTTACATGTCATCGCGACTGCATCTACAATCTTGATTGCCGATATTGCGGAAAGGCGATCGGCGGATGTGGCATTTCAATTCTCGGCCCTCAAAACCTGCGTGCGAACACTCGGCGAACTGGAGAAAACATACATCGTTGCTCGACGAGTGCGCCGCATCATCCAGCTTGTCATGCGATTGTGCCATTTCGAAAGCGAGTATCTGGATTTCCAACAGGCCAACGACGTCGGCAGGAACCCTGCCAGCCTGTTCTTCGCCGTCCAAGACGCAGGGACTGAGAGAACTTCTTTCCAGCCCTCGGATGATCATACAGGACTTCCTAGCTTGTCTGCATACAGCCCTCTATGCATTGACGAGTTCCTTCCGATATCTTCGCAGTTTGACATCATGTATAGTTTAGAATCTTTGTAATAAAATTGATAGGTTTTCTTTCCATATTGAATCGGTCGAGTCCTGCGTTGGTCCAAACACCTACAATATTCATGGGTGTCTACGGGTATGCTCTCGATAATGCTTTTTCCTTGACCTGAATTTGACGCCATTCACACTTGACAAATCCAGATCTATCTCCCTTTGGACTCAGATGGGACAATACGAGCCCGCCATATTTTCCGTATTCCATTCACTCATTCTAGAGTGGAGGGTTCGGCAATCATTCCCCGAGCCTTGCTGGCACTCTCCTCTCCAAGATCTAGCTCAGCTTCACAATTTTAATAATCATAATGAATACCCTTTTTCTTTCGCCTAGTTAAAACAGGGCCTACTATCGTCACTCCAAGAGTTACATTCCACTACAAGAGCAGAGAGATTGTTTTAGAGTCCAGCTAACGAGAACCCTTTATCTCCGACTGCGTGTGAATCCCAACAATGTCCCAAGCAGGCCAGTTCCCAGAGGCCTCGATCCTGAACAAATTCCTCCTTAAAGGGAAGAACATCGTCATCACCGGTGGCTCGCGCGGCCTAGGCTTCAACTTCGCCTACACGCTGGCCCAAGTCGGGGCCAATATCGCGGTGATCGACCTCAATGAGCACCCGTCCGAGGACATGGCCAAGCTGGAACCCTTTGGCGGGAAGTACAAATACTACCGGGCCGACGTGGTAGACTACCAGCTGTTGAAAGACACGGTCGATAGGATACATGCGGATTTTGGGAGTATTGATGGATGGCAAGAACCTCCCTTTCCCCGCTCTGTTCTGCCCTGCTCCTGTGCTCAGACATATTTCGGGCCTAGAGAATCGCGAAGCTGACAATGAACGCTTGTTTTGGATAATAGCATACCGGCGGCGGGAATCATTCGCGACAAGCCGTTCCTGGAACACACGGAGAAGGATTTCAGAGACACCATGGACGTTAACGTATGTGACGATGCTTCCTCACGAATGGCCGGGGCGTTTTATTTGCTATGAGAAAAAAGAAAAGAAAGAAAACTAATGCTAAATGGGGCCAGGTGAACGGAGTATTTTATACCGTGCAACACTGCACGGCGAAAATGGTGCAGCAAGGGACCGGCGGCACAGTCGTCTGCATAGCCTCAACGGCAGGCCACAAGTCGTTGGCGCCGCAGGAAATCGCAGCGTACACGGCGTCGAAATACGCCGTCCGAGGCATCGCGAAGCACGTCGCGCACGAGCTGGCCAAATATGGCATTCGTGTCAACTCTATCAGTCCAGGGTAAATATACACTTCTATCTATCTATCTATCTATCTACATTATTTCCCCTCTGTCTCTCATACACAAATTACCCCCCCCCCCCCCCCTTTTCTCACGTTTTCCCTCTCTCTCGAGACGTCTCCCCAGGCTAACACGGGAGGAAAACCAGGACCGTGCAGACCGACATGTTGGAATCCGTGATGCGCCAGAACCCCAGCAGGCGGAAACTCTTCCTCGAGAGCAACGCGCTGGGCCGGCTGGCAGCCCCGGACGAGCTGTCGGGAATGGTGCTATACCTCATGAGTGAGGCCAGCAGTTACACGACCGGGCAAGACTTTTTGGTCGACGGCGGGATGGTCTGATTTAGAACGGAACTTTGGAATTAGGCTATTCTATTATATATAACGTGTGGCTTGTGGCATGGAATGTTGCGCTAATGTGCATGTCTGGAAACACAAACACGTGGGGTCGTCGGTGTTCTTCGCCTCGCTTACTTGGACTCATTTTTGTGGGGCTTTTAGATACATGGTTACTAGGTATCCCTCCTGTTTCCGTGGCTGAATGCATGGGAGTGCGTTCCCCCCCCTCAACGTCCAACGAACGGATAGATTGATTGATAGTTAGCTATATATCTTGAACCAGAACCTCTCGTCGTCGTTGTTGTTACTGTTGTGGTCGTTGCAGGCCCCGTTCCCACTAGTGATACTTGTTCCTGCTTGCGTACTCTGTGTTCTCGAGATACACCTCAATCTACGTAAATCATGTTAGTTTTCTCTCCCCTTGCCCACATCATGGCTACTGGAGGAGAGGGGTTGTCGCATACCTTGTTATTCATCTTTTTATCGACGTCTTTGCAGCATATACAGGCTATTATGCCGACGATGCCGAATGCCAGCGAGGCAAAGGCAACCATTCTGAGATACGTCAGGATTTTGTCAGAATTGTGTTTTCCTTCCCTTTTGTGGTTTTTGTTCTTGCTTTAGGAAAAAGAGGCCCCTTACCGGATACCGTGTACATGGGCTTGGTCTAAGGCAATATCTACGGCCTGGACCACGGCTTGACTGAACTCTGTGGTCAGGGCTGGGGTACCAATGGCGCTTAAGAGATCCGTGATCTTCGCCTGTGGAAGGCCAGCGGCAACAGCAGCTGCGGGAACCAGCCTCGCTATCGCCTTGTTCGTTTCGTTGGTGAGGATTGTGGTGTATACAGCGGCCCCAACTGCGGGCAGGTCAGTATTAGGAACACAAGCAGAAACTCCTCAAAGTCACATACTCGAACCTGCGGCAAATCGGAAAACACCGGCGATGCCACCGCTCAAGCCAAGATCTTTATGCTCAACGCCCATCTGGGCAACGGCAATGGACAGGTAGATCGCCCAGCCATAGGCACACTGAGACAAAAATATGAATGCGACCATCAGTCCTTTATTTGTGGGTGTCACCAGCGCCAACAGGGAGCCGAAGAGGACCATGATGAACACCGAACCGGTCAACTGCCACTGCCAGTTCCTGATTTTGCTGCCAAATACGGACAGGAGTACGGCGCCAAAGGTGATGGCCAGGCCCTGGGGCAAGGACAAAACGATGCCGTAACGCCAGTCTGCGCCGCCATTCGTGTAGAATACGTTGACGATCGTCGGCCACAGAATACTTCCCGAATAGTAGAACATGTTCACCACGGCCAATGCGATGGCTGGAGCGGTGAAGTCGCGACCCCAGGAGGACGCGAACACATACCTTGGGGTCAATGGATGTTCAATCCCCGAGAATGTCTCCCACAGGGCGAAGCATACGATGAAGAAAAATCCAATCACCAGAGGTGCAATGACATGCACATTGTTGGACGGCACAACTGTGGTATACACCATTCCGACGAGGGCCGGTACTGCGCCGATAACGAACAAGACGCCGCCTATTCTGCTGTCAGCAACTTCTGATGGAGCATATTGTGTTTGGAAGATTCCATGATCTTACCGACGTAGTCGATTTTTGGTAGCACTTGTCTGACTGGAAGCCCATGTCTTTCACCAAGTCAGGGCTCTGATCGATCGATTTATGACCTCGGGATACTTACGGATGAGCTGGTGGGAAATAGAGGAAGAGCAAGCCTAGAAATGAAAGGAACTGGGCGATTGCGGCGGCGTAGAAGTTCCACCTCCAAGAGTCTGAATGGAAGCCGTACAATCCGGTAACTGGTGCCAGGATCACAGCCAGAAGGGTTGTTAAATCAGCAATGACAACGCCGATATGGCGCCATTTGTTCGGGAGCAATTCGGGCAGTGCAAATGCAGCCATCTGTGTCCTGTTTTCAGCACAATGTGTCCCTTTTTCTCTGAGAAATTTGCGGTCAAGGATTCATACCTGACAATTCCCTCCACCAAACCCAGAGATGGCCATTCCTGCTATCACGGCATTGGCGTTTTTGGACGAGGCGGTGACAATGTGGCCGACTGTACATATCTGGTTTGATTTTTAGCGCTGCCTCCTTAAATGAGAAAAGGACCCCGATGCACTTACCAGATTTCCAATGGTCAAAAACCATCGACGACCCAGCATGTCAGTGTTTGCGCCACTAACGTCTTCAGTATACTGTCTGTTTCCAGGGGGTCCGATAGGACAGGAAATTGCATACCATAGCATGAAGCAAACTGTGATCGATATCGTCCAGGACTAAACCATGTCAGTAAGTTCCTCGTGTAACATTAGATTCAGGTGGTACTCACAGGAATAAACCAGATGTATTTGGATGGGGCGCCGAGTTCTTCACCAATGAGGCCGCCGATGTTTGCCATGACTGGAATCGGCCAGAAAGACAATCCATAGCCGCAGGACAATATCTGTCCAGTTTGTCAGACGCAATCATCCATGTGATGGTGATATCCACTCACACCCACGACGATCCAGGTCTTGAAAGTCACGACCGGGTCCTCTTCCTCAGAACCCACTTCCTCGACTACGTCTCCGGACTTGAGCTTGATCTCTTGCTCGACGGCCTGATGCTCTGTCGACTTATCAGAGTCATGTTGCACACTTGTGTCTCTCTTTGCTTCTGCCATGATAGTTCCGTCGAGATTAGTGACCCAGGTGTGAGAACACGTGTATTGAGACTCCCTGGTCAAGCAGAAAGGGAGAAAGGAGGGTCATCTAAGAGCTTACAGGTTAAATCGAAGAGGGTCGGCATTTGGTCACCGGAGCAGGATATTGTCCAACCCCTTTCGCATCATTGGCGACCCAACACTATCCCAGAAGTGAGGCATGCGAAGAAAATCTGGAGGATCTGGGGGCGGCAAGACTGGTAACCGGTGCCATGCATTATTCCCAGTATTCTAGGCGGCCAGCCACGTGCCAATCTACATCAGCCTGGCCCGTCACTAGCGATTCTCGGAAAACGATCACCGTGCAATGGCTATACGAGGTACCTATTCCGCCATTTCGTGCGAAACGACGGTTCGTACGCTAATACCTTCTTGGACAGGTTGCGAGAAGTTTCTCTCTCGACCATGAGTATATCGCTGGGTCTTGGGAGGTCCACGTTCCTCGAGAATTTGCTTTGGCAGGCCGTATTGTCCAGCGAAATCAACGAAAAATCGACATCTTGATAACAAGATTGCACCAAGGGAGGTACAATAAAGCTAATGCAGTAATGCCTCTCTGTAACTTACCATTGTTTTTCGATTAATAGTTGGCTGTGTCCGGTTTGAGCAAACTCACATAGAGGTTTGCATTGTCAATTACGCTGGGCGCCAACTGCTGAAAATCCAAGCACCCTGCGGCGACCTTACAAAGCCAATGCGCGGCCCCGGCTTTCCATGGCCCTCCTCGAACATGTCTTCCACCTTCTCCACCGGAGTGTGAACCCTCGCCTCCTCAAACTGTGATGCCACAAGCGCGGGAATGCTCAATCGCGCCTGAACTTCATTCGTCTCACCGCTGCCACACAAGACTGCTACCCCAGTGAGCACGATCCCCAGCACTGCTAGCGAGAGGTTGGAAGCCAGCAAACATGCCAACGGCGCCTTTGGCACGCGCGCAACCAGCATAGTTTCGCGTGACTGTGACTCAAGCGCTGGGAGAGGTTGAAAGGCCCCCGAGGCAACAGCGAGCGCTGTTTGACTATAGGACAGCGCAAACTGGTTCGAGATTGCCTGAGCCGAATCCCCTAGGCCGGCAACACTTGCGGCCTGAACGAGGTTCGCGTCGCCAGCCTGCGTGAGTCTCTGAGTGCCTTGGAGAATGTTCGTGACGGAACTATTGCTCAGAGTCGTGACGAAGCGGGTGATGGTACCATTGACAGACGTATATTCGAGGTCGTAGACGATTGAATGGCAGAAGAGTGCGATGATGGTGGAGCCCCCGTGGCCGCCCTTCAAAATCTGCGGGTCATTTAGCAAGGCCAAGGAAGGGCCATTTCGCATGTTCACGACAGCGACAGCAGCATAATAGTAAGGGTTGGCTATGGCATTCGTATCGGTATTGTTGTTGCTGCCAGAAGAATCGGTGAAGTAGGCCATGGTGACCGAGTTCGACGAGCCCACGCTTGTGTCTGCAGTGCCTTGAAATGCAAAGGGGCAATGGTAATCCGTGCCCACGCCATAGACATCCAAATAACTCATACAGTCACTCGTAACAGGCTTGCATTGAGATCGCACGGCATATGACCTGGCGCTGTAGTCGATAGATGCCAGCCGAGGAAGCTGCGCGTTCACAAGGTAGGCGAACTGATCGTTTCCAACTGTATGGGTCTGGACCAGCATGGTGGTGGAGATGTTGGAAAGCACCTCGATTGGAATAGAACTCATTAGGACTGCACCTGACGCGGGATTGTCCATGTTGCAGCCGAAGAAATTGGTCTCGGTGACATCAGTACAGTTGTCGTAGACACCGAAACTCAGGTCTGAAGCGTCTAAGGCTGGCGTGACCTGGAAGAAATTGACCGTTTTCGTGGTGAAGTGCAGCCAAGTATCAGTGGCAAAGACAAGAGTGCTATTGATTCGAGTTAGAAACACAATACCAAAAATATCAAATCATGTCAAGCAGCGGCGGATATGCGAACCTCAGAATAATACCAAGGGTCAGTATGCTCGTCAGCGTCTTTAGTGACTTTGCCTGGCCTTCTCTTCGACCTCTCCAGCCAAAAGAATACTGCAGCCAGCTCAACAAGGCAGAGGGAGATCCGCTTGTAAGCATCTTCAGCAGTAACGAAAACTGATATGGAGTGGGTAACTGCCCCGGTTTCTGTTTCACAGACGCCGACAGTATCCCGCTGGCGACGGGATATGAGATCAGGGTGACAGCAAAACCAACCAAGATCGGAGCAAATGTGCTTGACCATGAGGCAATGGTGATGAGCGTGGTCGCGCTGATCTTGACGAAGAAGACGCCTGCATCATTCTGCCCGGAATCAAATGCCAGGTTTTCAGAAGCGAAATCATTCAGAACGACGCGATAGTGGAAGACCAGGCCGAGCAAAAGTGCAGAGAAAGCGATCATCGGCACCGTCATTACTGCGAAAGCGATCAAGATTTCCTTGACTCGTCCATGGATGCGCTTTTTTGGCTGGCAACGGCCAGCCACGGATGTCACGGTTGCCGACGCGGTCGTCTCCCTCATATTCGCTGGCGGCAGGCTTCACGGGTAGAAGTTGGGAGGGGGAGCCATTTCTTCAACCGCCTCAGAACGTACCTACTTAAGGTAAATATACGTTGTCAAAGTGCGGCTGAGAGTAGCGCATCACCAGGTCTTGGTCGACTTGCCTGCTACCAGGCCTGCTCATTGGCGAATAATCAAACTCTGCAGATGGCCCCCCCTTGAATTAGTTACACGGAGGGTTCGCACTTGTAGCCTTGAGCTGCCAACCGGGCACCACAAAACCACCAACCAGGTTTCGAGGCTTTAGGCGATCGGTTCGCTTCTCGAAGTGGCGTCAGAAGGACTGGCCTAGGCACACCACAGCCCCGATGTGAGTCTCGCTTCCAGCAGTGAAGAGCTTCGCTTGTGCTTGCCTCCCTGCAAAACAATTACTCTACTCTTTCCTCAGTGAACGTATTATTAATGAATCTGGGATGCTTTCTATGTAGGGATGAATATACCTAACAGGTCTCGCTGCGGCTGTGCCGAAGTTGAGACAGATCACTTGACGTCAGAGTAATATGACAAGGCTGTGGTCTAACCTGGAGGCCAAGGCTGGGTGCAAAGTCACCCCCCAACGCTGATGCACCCTCCACCTTGGCGTTGTATTCTGTGTGGTTGGGGATGCCTCTCCACCGGGCAGTGCTCAGACCAAGACTGAAGATGGCTATTAGTCACCCTTCAACGGGTCTCGCTCACGGGGAGGTTGATTTACTCCTAGTTCAGATCTGGTTTAAAACTTACGACCTAACAAGTATTACTCCGCTCCAAAAGCCCCTCCTATCGCTTTCCCCATAGTTGCCTAGGCACCGGGTAGGGGATGTATGCGGGGAAGATGTTAAGCGGACTTTGACTACCGAGTAACATTGGACTGATATTCTTAAATGGGGTGATGAGCCCAGTAGTGATTCAATCGAAATTGACCCGTTCTACCGCGTGCCCTTCAATTCTCGAGCGTCGAAATTCAACTTACGTGCAAGAATGTCTTCTCTAGAGGGAAAACGAGTATGGCCGAAGTCCCTGGGCTGATTGGAGCGAAAGCTAAAAATGCGAATGCAGATTGCCATTACAGGTGCAGCAAGTGGTATCGGACTGGCCACTGCTCAATTATTAGCCAGTCGAGGGGCTGTGCTGTCTTTGTCTGATATCAACCAAGATAGCCTCCAGAAGGCCATAGAATCACTACCAGGCAAGGGCCATTTTGCCACAGTTGTCGATGTTCGGGATAGCTCCAAGGTGACCGAATGGATCAAGGACACCGCGGAACGTCTAGGGGGTCTAGACGGCGCAGCAAATGTTGCCGGCGTTGAACGAGAAGGAGGCCGTCATCTCGCTGAATCCCGCGACGAAGATTGGGATTTTATTATGGGCATCAACGGAGCAGGAGTCTTTTATTCCATGAGAGCACAGTTGCAGCAGATGCTAAAGAGTGGAGGTGGATCGATTGTGAGTCGGCTCTGCTTATGTCGCTTGTGTTCTTGATTCAAGAGAATTTCCATCACTGATCCCATTTGCTTCTCTAGGTAAACGTCTCCAGCGTGGCAGGATTTGTTGGACTGGCTGATACTGGAATCTACAACGCCAGTAAACATGCTGTTCGAGGCCTGACAAGGACGGCAGCTCGCGAGTATGGATCCCATAATATCCGAGTAAACGCGGTAGCTCCAGGTAGTACCTCACGTTCCTCGCCCCGACTTTTCTTCCGAGAAACTAATCTTGATGAAAACAGGTGTGATAAGGACACCCTTAGTCAAGGCAATGGAAACTGGCTTCAGGAACGGACCTGTCACTACGAAAATGCAAGCAATAGACCGCCAGGCCGATCCCAAGGAAGTCGCGACCGTCATTGCCTTCTTGTTGAGCGATGATGCAAGTTTTGTCACCGGATCAACCTATAAAGTTGATGGCGGATGGACAGCTTAGAGCCTCATCTCGGCTGCGATCTCGAGCTGCTGCAAATGGCTCTCTATCATTTCTGACAACTTGATAACAATCGCTCGTTTCGGACGGGGTTAACAATTATCGATGAGTGAACCACCTGTAAGCCTGAACCGGAATTTTATTTCGATAGGTCACAGGATCCGACTATATATATATATTGTAGAGAACTTGCCCTCGAATCCCGCATTGCAACTGGCTTCTCGCTGTTGTTAGGATAACAAACAGAAAAATAGAACCAAATGCTGTTGGACAACGTCAATGCTGATCGGGATTGATAACACTTCAACTTGGCCTACCAAAAAGTTAAGCTGTTCGCCGGCAAATGCCCTTTGCAACCTCCACACTTCGGAGTTTAATGTCCGATATCTGTCAACTATAAAAGCACTCTTTTGTCCTCCGTTGAAGCTCGCCGCCAACATTGTGACCATTATTTTTCCAGAGCCATGGTCAACTACCCAGATTTCGACTCACTGCCGCCAGTCGAAGGCCAGCCTCAGGGAAATGCCTGGGGATTTTGGGGCAAGGGCGACGAACTCGGAAGTACGTTCCTCCTTAAGCGCACAGATGCCATAGAAAGGAAAGCGGGTTAACCGGGCGGTCAACTTTAGCATTAAACCTGTTGACTCCCGAGGTCATTCGAAACGCATCCCGAGAAGTGAAGATAGGAAAATCCGTCCAGCTTGATTTAAGACTGGATCACTTCGACCATGGTATTGCGGGCCGAGAACGCTTTGAACAAACTATTGTGGATTTCAGGGAGAGAAACAAGGGCGGTGAATACGACATCGTCGCTCACGACGACGTGGTTCGATTCAATACGCAGAGCAGTTCTCAATGGGATGGTCTTCGACATGTTGGGCTGCAGAATTCTGGAATCTACTATAATGGAATGAAACATCGGGAGATAGATGAGGATGGTACAGGTAAACTTGGTATTCAAAGTGAGTTAATACCCTCGTTGGACCCTTTCCCAGAGTTGACCGACCGGCAATCTTGCAGACTGGGTTGAAAACGGAGGAATTGTGGGTAGGGGGATCCTTCTGGATTACGAAAGATGGCGAAGACAGGCGGGCAAAGGACCAGCAAAAATTGATTCTCCGTTTGCGATTACGGTGGACGAACTCGACGAGGTTGCGAGACATCAGAATCTTGAGCTAAAAACGGGGGATATTTTGATCATCCGCTCTGGGTTTACGGCATGGCATGATTCCACTTCCTCTGAGGAGCGAGCTAAGTCCTTGGACAGGGGCGAGTTTATTGGAGTGGAGGCATCCATGAAGTCCGTCAAATGGCTATGGAATCACCATTTCGCTGCTGTTGCTGGAGATTCATTGGGATTCGAGGTCTGCCCGGCTCCATTTGGGATCAAGGATAAAGTATGTCTTCACGAATGGCTGTTGTCTCACTGGGGAAGCCCGATTGGCGAGCTCTGGAATCTGGAGAAGTTGTCCAAGGTCTGTGAAGAGGCCCAGCAATGGTCCTTTTTCTTCACGAGTGCTCCTCTCAACGTTTTTGGTGGGGTTGGGACAACTCCGAACGCGATAGCGATCTTATAGATACCGCAAACCATCTGTAACGAGATTGAGAGCTCAGCTATCCGAGAACAAATTCAGAACTCCCCATCCTCGAGTTTTCCCGAAGGGGCGCTGTGTCATGCTCAAGGTTATGACGCAAGGCGGATCGACCATGTGTGACTTCGTTGCGGCGTAAAAGATCCGGCAGTCAGTTGTCAAGCTGCTTCGTTTGTGTGCCACACCGTGGCAAGCTGCTTTTCAGTGTGACGACAGGGTCTTTGTATTGGCGCAGGTCCCAGATGTCCCACAAAAGTCTGAGTATTGATCAATTTTTAAAGAGAAAAACTAAATCTACCACCGTACAGATAGAAAACCCACTTTGTCGCGGAGTCACGGTTGGTTGTCTGCGATCCGCAATCACCCATTTCATGTGGTGCGGTCACCTCACGACAGATAGTCCTTGTTGCGGCATGTGCAATAGACAGATCATTTCATATCTGCCGGTATATAGTGCATCCGTCACAGCCCGCGTTGAGGTGCAATTTCGTAGAACAGTCTTCTACGCCTCCGTAAGTAAGTGCGCGTCCACAAACACACTTCGCCGTAAATATTTCAGCCTCATCGCATCTCAGTTGACATTCAGATGCTCCTATAGAATATATCTCACCGACAGCCTTACACCCTGACAGCAGACAATACAGTTAAGGATAGATACCAAAACCGACTACACTGATGCCCCTACCTCTCAGAAGTGCATTGGCAATCCAATCTCCGCAGATCATCGTCACACAGAGGCCGCCATAACATCCGCGAACTCAAGGACACCATTCCTCGGCACGCACCCTCAGAAAATTCTGGGGAGAAATCTGTTGAGTACTAACACGAGTGGGAATCAGTTGGACAGCAATCAGTCGCGGTGGCGTGGTGAAGGGTCGAATTACCGATGTGTACGACGAGATTGTGACGAATGTCATCTCTAAATTCAACTACGGTGTTCTTTTAAACGAACCGTTCGATCCAGCGATACATCCAAAAGAAGATCGCTACCTGTGTCCTTACGAGAACTTACAAAAGGCCAAGAACTAGTTGCGCTGGTACCTGAGACGTGTAGGTTAAAAGCCAATATAGGCGCTCCTGAAACGGTCTCTCCGATTCTAAAATCAGCACACTGACAGACTACTAAAACCACAGGGCGAAAAGGTGAAAGAAGCACTCCCAGTCACATACCCGTGGAGAAAGTATAGTGATAAAGAGTGGGAATTGCAGAACAACAAAAAGCACATCTACGCTTCTGCGGCAAGAGAGCCACCCACTCGATTCAATGACGGTAAGAGCCAATTGTGCATAACATTTCTGCTACTCCGTGGAGTCACTGACAGGCCTGTTAACTTAAGAGGGTAAAAAAGTCTGCGCCATTAAGACGGACTTTGCCCAAAGCATGTTCAACGGCTTAAACAGAAGTAAGACTTCCTCCGGCAGAGAATACCGCATTCTGGACTACAGCTTGAACACGAGGGTGACCGCAGAAGACATTAAGTGGACTGTCTTTCACCAGAATCAAAACAAGGGCCAAAGGCAAATATCAATCGAGCATGATTGAGGCCAAAAAACTGTCGTGCTGCGAAATGATGGTGATTATTGGTACAAGTTTCACACAGGCATCCGGCCACTTTGGAATTCACATAATTCTGCAAAGAACTCAGTTGATAGATTGTCAGACTTGACAAAATTTCCCTGCGACGAATACTTTTTCGTAGGCTTATATGGAGAGTGGAGTACGGGGGTGGAACCCGAAATAACTTGTCGTCAAGCAGCGTTTCGGGACTCCGTTCATGGCTTGATTGATGGTAGTATGCGTCTGTTCCTATCGACCTGTAGTGAAATGCATCAGAATTGCGTTGGTGTTGATATTATCCCCAACCCCTTACTACTACTTGCTAAGTTAGTTGGTCTCATTCTGGTGTTAATCTAGCCTAATCGAGAACCACAATATTCCGCCAAGGCTTGTGGAGGGCGACTCTTTTAAAAGGTCGAGCAAGTCGTCAGTCTTCGCTCCGGGCCTCCTTCACTCTATGGACCTCTCAGTTAAATGTCCCCTTATCAAAACCGGCACGAATGGAAGATTGACGACTGCTGGGGCATCCAATTCGGACGCGTTCGACGACGTGCTCGTGTCGAAATGCAACCTCGCATAGGTATTTCGCACCGCCTGTCGATACGACAGGGATGTTCATCGTTGGGGTACCAGACTGCGACCGCAACAATTACACCAAGTGTCTCGCTCAGTAGTGCCAACTACGCCGAACAGGCAGCGACACAGCTGTCCCAGAAGTTCAAGAGAGCCTTCTGCGATGGTCTAAGCTGGGAGGTATCGTCTGGGAGGAGCATTTTCGCTAAATCAATTTTTGGAGCGGACGTTCAAGCAGGTTCATTTCAGCCGATTACCGAGGGAGAGCCACCGTACATTAACCCTAACGGCGGCGGACAGGGTGCAGACCGAGGTGTAGCGGAACTGGTCTAATCGAGGCAGAGTCGAAGTTGTTCCAACTCCGGCTAGTTCAATGAGCATAACGCGGGTCGTCGCTGATGTATCTGGCCACGAGAGCTCGCCGAAACACCATGTTTCGAGGAAAGAGTGACGCGAATGTACCCTCTCATTTTTCCCGGATGCACTTGTGCCACCAAGATCCTTCTCGGCGAAGCAGGATAAAGCGAGCTCGTTGGAGTCGCCAGGAGATAGCAGATAACTCCGAAAAAATGTGAAGACTTTTGAAGTATCCCCTCTTCCATCATCCCTTTTTTTATTATTAAGGTCGTAACCATCGTTGGAATCATCTTCGTATATACAGCGTAATGGTTAAGTAAGCCTCGGTTCGCAAAACGAATAAGTTCACGTCCTTCGCGTCATCCCTACATTCCCCCCTCTGTCGTTTTGTTTGCAATTTTGTTCGTTCCCAAGGATCTCTTGTAAACCTCCTCCAACCTTCCAACCAAATCATAGAGGTTAACATTCCCCTCACCGTCGCCCATCAGAATCCTCTCCACATTCTTGACTCTATTGCCATCGAGCCCGATTACAATCGCCTTCTCTACCTTCCCATCATCGGATATTTTGATCCGACCGACATGGTCATCGGACCAGACAATGCGGAGTTGGCGCGCGTCGACCTCCAGGGCGGTGAGAGATTGTACATTGAATTTTCCGGTTATTTCATCCTCCCCGTCCTCCTCGTCACTGTCATCCTCCGACCCGCGTTCCAAGTCATGACCTTCGCATTCACCGACAGGATCGTTCTCGATATTGTGCAGATCCTCATCGGCAATGCTATTCCCGGTGTCATTGCCGGACCCTAGAATCTGCAATTCTTCTCGCAGCCATTCCGTTATGTCTCGCCTTAATCTCCAGCTCACAAGATCATATCTGACCTTAGCAACGAGGCTGTAGAGATCCTGTTTCCTTGCCGTTCCTCCTTCGTCAATACCAAGTCGCGAGTCGTCTGAACCACCATATCCTTCATCCTCTGGGGACGAAAGAGGCAGATACTGCTTCTCATACTGCTCCAGTGGCACCAGCGCGGGAATTGTATGTCGATGGATCCGCAATTCCTCTCCTGTGCCTCTAGCCCGAACGCAGAATATATAATACGGACTGTCAAATTTCCCTTTGCGGTTGCATATATCTATCCTTATTCCAAGCAGCGGATTCCTGGACCGCAGTTCGGGCGACGGATCATGGAAAGGGAATGAGGTCACCCCAAATGCAAGGCGGTGGGCGTTTGTCTGGGAGTGTCGTTGTAGGCCTTCCAGTTGTAGCGGACCGTTGTCGTTTGAGGGTTCATTTATAGCCAGCAAGTATTTGGAGAGACGGGACTGGGCTTTTGTCGATGCCAGGAGAGAGGATGTGAGGAGTTTGCGCTGTTGAGTGAGTTTTTCAACTGCGAATGAGTTAGAGACGAGGGATGAGCTGGGGTTAGTCCGGACGCACTTTCGGCTCTGACTTGGGCAATCTCATCCTCTGGAGAGTCGCTCAAGATGGCATCCATCGAGGGGAGCGGGGGAGATGCCACAAGAGCCATTTCTATCTTGATGGCTTGTTCTCGGCCTCGAGCGGTGGTCTGCAGTCACTGGTGACAAGCGAAGTTCAACCGGAGGGGAAACATTCGACGCGTCTTGTGCTTGCTTATTATTAGACGCGTTGGGCAGCTCATCTTAGCTGAGGCAAGCTTTTCACGTGCTCGGTCAGGGGTTAAATACTGTGCCGGCAATAAATAAAGTGCCTACGAGAAAATCTGGGGGCGGCGGCCACCTTAGGATTCGCTTCCTATACGATAAAGATGAATTTGTCTCCTGCGCGAGACTGGCATGACGGGCAATTCGACATGATGTGTTGTTGTGAGGGGAGGGTGTGCTAGGCGCAACATCTCCTCCGTCCGTGAATCAGTGATCTCACGCATTACTTGGTCCAAATTCAATCTTGGTCATTCGCCGGTCTCGCCCCTGCGAAAGGACACAGAGTCCTTTTCTGTCCCTACCCACTCAACACCCACTCACACTCTTTTTCTGCCGCATGGATGCCTGACTCCATTGCCGAACCATATACAATTCCACTCTTTTACGCTCGTTCCCATCCCCCCGAACATCCCATCCTCCCAGTGCACAGTGCCAGCCCGAGCATTACGAGGCGATCTCAAGACATTGAACTAGACGAATATCAGTCGGAGAAAAAACATCACGGCGGTGCGCCTGAAGTCGGAAGCCGATCAACGGACGAAGAGCAAGACGAACAAGAGGACGAAGAGGAAGACAAAGAAGAAGATTCCGAAACTGAACCGTCGGAACAAGACCACCTTGTGGTTGCGGAAGGCTCTGATTCACCTATGCAGCGCAGAAGGTCCAAGAAACACAAGGACAAGAGATCGCAATCTCGCCCAGATCTTCATATCGAGATCGAGCAGAACGGCCACGCGAATGGCCACGCAAACGGCGACATGAATTCCCATATTGAGATGAGACGCAAACACGTCTCGAGCGACGATCCCACGACGAACACCACCAGACTTATGAGCAGAAATGATTTCTCCCTCGACTATGAGCCGCCTCCTCAGACACCGCAAACCCCTGGCATGGTCAATACCAGCTTCGTCGATCTCCCTCCGAAAGACAAGAAGAACTTTCTCCTCCTTTGTCTCCTGTATTTCCTCCAAGGCATCCCCATGGGTTTGGCCTCGGGCTCTGTCCCGTTTCTGTTAAAAAGTTACCTCTCATATGGTCAAATCGGCATCTTCTCTCTAGCCATATACCCTTATTCGTTAAAGCTGCTATGGAGTCCCATCGTGGACGCAGTGTGGAGCAGGAGGTTCGGACGGAGAAAGAGTTGGATCACTCCGATCCAGACCATCTCCGGACTGTCCATGATTTACCTGGGGGGTAGAATTGATGATATGATGAAAGCTACAGGCGACAACGAAGGAGCCGGGGTGTGGGGCTTTACTGGCTGGTGGTTCCTTCTGGTCTTCATGTGCGCCACTCAGGACATTGCGGTTGACGGATGGGCCATTTCGCTCCTCTCAATCCAGAACATTTCGTATGCATCAACCGCCCAGACAGTCGGCTTGACTGCCGGGTCTTTCCTGTCACACACAGTCTTCCTCGCGCTACAAGCTCCAGATTTTGCCAACAGGTGGTTCAGGACCGTCCCCAGGGAGTACGGGCTATTCACCCTCGGCGGGTATATGGCATTCTGGGGATGGGTTTACCTCATCGTAACAGTGGGATTGGCCATTCTGAAACGGGAAGAGAAGAACAATGATCGTGAAGGGATCATCGAAGTGTACCGGACCATGTGGGCAGTGCTCAAACTCCCCAACGTCGTCACCATCATTATTGTCCATCTTGTCAGCAAACTCGGCTTCGTGACCAACGATGCGGTCACGAATCTCAAGCTCCTAGACAAGGGCTTCGGACAAGCAAATATGGCTCTAGTTGTACTCATTGATTTCCCATTTGAATTGGGCTTGGGATACTACGCTGGGAAATGGTCTACAGAGTATACACCACTCAAAGTCTGGTGTTGGGCATATGCCGCACGGCTTCTGGCCGCCGTCTTTGGGCAGATTACGATCATGATGTATCCAACCGCGCCCGACGAGGCCGTTCCGGTGTGGTACATGCTGGTGGTGATTGCTGCACATGTGTCGTCGACCTTCATGAATACCGTCATGTTTGTTGCTTCGGCTGCGTTCCACGCTCGAATTGCGGATCCAACGATTGGCGGAACATACATGACATTGCTTGCTACGTAAGTCTAGTCTTGGGGTCTCCGTGAGAACATTTTTGCTGATGTCTTTGCCTAGCGTCTCAAATCTAGGTGGCACGTTCCCGAAGTTTTTCATCCTCAAGTTTGTCGACCTCTTTACGAAAGCGACATGCATTCCACCGGCTGACCCGGAGGCCTTCCTCAAATCTCACCCTGAGGTGATCTCCAGCAGTTTCAGCTGTGCTCTCGAAGCAGACAAGAACATTTGTTTGAAGGGAGGCGGGACCTGCCTCATGCAACGTGACGGCTATTATATCACAAATGTGATTTTTGTGATCATTGGAGCAGTCTTGTTTTGGACTTACGTGGAGAGGAAGGCACTTGCGCTGCAAGCGTTGCCCCTACGCGCATGGAGGGTAGGGAATCATTCGTACCGGCACGTGCCATCGGGTTGATTTTTATCAATTTGCCTTCGTGATGTTGTTCATACAGAAATGATACCCATTAGAACAGAAAAGTTTGACAAATACATTGCTTGAAAAGAGGTTCAAAACAGGGACGCGAACGTCGTTGGAATTGATTAGTATGGATGACGCGACATTAGTGCGGACTTGTCGTGTGGCTTCATGCCAGTCCTCCCACCCGTTCAGGCGAGAAGGCTGCGAGGCAAGGCTGCGAGGAAGGATGAGAGGCAAGGCTCCGAGGCAACAAGACGAAAGGCAAGGCCACGCACGTGATATAAAAATGTCAATGACACATTCTTCCATACGGCGAATGTGCTTGTTTATTCATCCTGGTGCCTTTGTTGAGGACGCCCCTTTTTCATCCCTTGCGTTGGACAACACTTGTAACTCAGTGGGTGCGGTGACTCACCCCCTTATCTCGTCTCGTGCCTTCCGTTCTCGAGAGGCCGCTTACATTACATTACGCAACACTAGACTACGACTGACGACGGACGAGAAACGAGGGACGAGAAAAGGGAATCGGAAGGGCAAAGGGAGCGACGATCCGCATATCCTTAGCAGATTCGCGCATCGAACCTGGCGAAGCCAAGTTGGGTTGTGAACCAACACCGCAAGGCACAGGGGGAAAACGTCTCCCGCAGGACGTACACAAGCCACCGAAATTCGAAATTCGATCGAGAGAGCGGGAGCGGAAAGAACTCAGCGCACCGATCTCTCCCGACCCGGTCTTTTCTATATTCGTGGTGCCGAAGACCGGCAAAGTACCGCTCACTCTTGCGCCTCTAGTATTAGTGCTCAGCAGACGGCAGACCGGCGGGAGGGACCAATTGTTCACGGCCGAATCTCCACGATGGCCAATTCATCGGGATCGACGCCCTCACCCACCCACAGTTGGCACTCATCGCCCGAAAGCAGAGCGACGACGCCCGAAGGAGCACAGAGGGATGTTGAATTCTTTGGCGATGACGCGTTACCGGTCCACGGGCACGGGGCGGCTCACGGCGCACAAAGGAACGACGAGCCTCAGGCGCAGCTTTCAGGAGACCTCCGCGAAGAGATACTGAGCGACATCCCCTCGCTCCGCCGACAGCACATGACCGATGGGTACCGCGAGGGCCTCTCCGTGGCCAAGGCGCGGGTGATGCAGCGTGGGTTTGACGCGGGCTATCCCCTAGGCGTAGAACTTGGACTACGCGTGGGCAAAGTGCTGGGGGTGTTGGAAGGCATCATCCATGGCTCCAAAGGCAGCAAGCCTCGTTCGACCGGAAACCCCCCAGAAGCAGGACCGAGTTCTTCTACCAATGAGGCCACTCTCGACGGGGTCAATGATGGCGCGATGGCCGCCACCCCGACGAAAAGAGTGGCCGACATAGCCTTCATGACCCTCATGTACAGCCGCGCCCAAAAGGAGCTAAGTGTCTCGGAACTCTTGAAGTCCGTGACTGACGAGACGGTCGCCGCAATCCCAGAAGACGCCAGTGCTGGCGCCGTCGACGATGGCAGCGGCCAACACGAGGCGGCGGGCGGCAACAAGAAAGCCGAAGTAGACGCAGTATTGCTGCCGGCGGAGATCGAGGCCGCGCTCGAAAAGTGGGAACGGATGGTGTTGGGCGCGTTTTGAAAAGGGACTATCCGAAGGAGGAACGAAACAGACTATCTACCTCGCATGAATGAATCTGTCTGATACGAAGGCTTGCATACGTGCATGACTACCTACACGTCTGAGACTCCTTCACCCCATGAATCGAAACCAGACGCACGACCTCCGCTTCAAGTTTCAACAAATCGTCACTCAACCCCAAGTTGGGTCTTTTGGTCCTCCGCTAAGGATCAGTGGTGAGCGCCTTCTCCGTTCCTTCGTGGGCGAACAGACGGAGCCTCGCGAGGAGAGGGAAGACCACCAGGAGGGGGCCCCTCGAGACACCGCATGAATGAAATATTGAAGAGAAAAGCAAAAAGATTGTGTAGTTGCTACAGGTCGATTCCGCGTGACAAAAGGACCCGCTTGGAAGCGAGACCAGCAGGGGCAATGGCTACAGCAGTAGCAACGGCAACGGGGCAAGGCATGTATGTGTTTCATCCGTCTTCGATATCCTCGTTGGATGCATGCTCGATATTGGTACAATAGCTCCATTCCCACTGAAACATTGCCAATCCTGTGCCATCGTCTGAAAGACGACAAAGCCAACTTCGGTCTCTAATCTCCTGTCTCCAGCTATTCCATCCTCGCATACCTCTCCCTGGCCCTCTGTCGAGTCTCTTCCAAAAACCCACCGTAGTCGCCTTTGGTGTTTCGCTCCGCTTCAACAATCGCGTCGCCGAGTTTCCCGCCCTGCGCACCCAGGCCAACTCCAGCAACATAGACATCTTGGCTTATTGGTGTGGTCATCCCCTCCCCAGAAGCACCGAGCCCTTGTCCCACAGTATAGCCCATTTTGCTGAGCAATGAAGCGCCTTTGGACTGAACGACTGGTGGGGGAGCTTCATCGTCCGAAGATGCGCGCGACGACCTAGGTGCCTGTCCAACCTGTTCACCCTTCTTATTGACCACGCCGTAGATCTTGCGTCTCTCCTTGGCTCGATCGCGATATTCCTGGACAGGTTGTGCCGCGGCCATCACAAACTGACATTGGATCCCGTGCTTCGCCAATTTTGCTTGTGCCTTTTTGACCTTCACTTCGTCCTGTCGATTCGAGCGGTGCAGGTCACTCAGACGCTCGTGCTTATTGACTTCTGCTGCGTTATTGAATTGGCGCATGCAGAGATAACAGCAATGCCGATTGGGATCAGCGTAGGATTGCGATGGCGGTGCATCTGCACTTTCATTCCCATCAGTTGATCTCGAGTCTTCCCTATCGTGGGATTTCTTTGTGATGCCATGCAGCTCCGCGTGGCGATTGCTCCAGAATTGGAGGTGCGATGGCACCGTCTTCTTGACTCCAGTCGCATCAACGTCTGATAGTGCCTTTCGCTTCTTGGCCCTCTCCACGTCTTTGGTCGGTTTAGTGCCTGCGTCTGTGCGCGTGGTCGAGCCATTCTTCGGATCCTGTGGGGCCGTGGTTGGCATCGAGACAGCCAATTCTTTCACATAAGCCCCTTCATCCCAATACGCCAGCTTCATGGCTGGATTGCCCACGGGGCTGAAGCAGAAGCGCTCGATGTCCGGGGTCGGGTTCAATACGGGAACGAAAACGCCGGCATGGATGTAGCTGACCAGGACCTGTTTCGAGGCGATGGTAAACCGCTCAAAGGAATTGTACCGAATCAGCGCGGCTTGTGCATCCTCAATCGAAGCATACTCTGCAAACCCATACCGCCAACTCTCGTTGGTTCTGCGATCTCGTACAAGCAGAACTCGTCGCAGTGTACCTTCTTTAGCACCAAGATTCGCGTCACCGGTAGTGGATGCGACTTTGGCGCCCTTTTTGGCAGGTGTTTCATCTCGTTGAGCCGTTGACGGGTTTGGCTTATTAAGTTTCCCTACTCCCTTTACTAGCAATTCCTCAGACATGGAAGGCTCCAGCCCTCGTAACAGAAGGAATTGAGAGGGGTGGTTGTCTGGAGAAGCATCGTTGTCTCCCACGTTGGGCGGTTTGGTGGCAGCGTAGGTCGGGTTTTCTGTGTACCATGAGTGTCGAGTCGAAGCCATCGGCGTCATCAAACGTACCTGGTTTCTCAGCCTGACATCTGAAGCAACGATCTCGGGTCGCGAAATTGTTAATGAGACACTATACATTCGTCAGCTTGGCAGCTCCAAGTGATGAACCTTCCACGACATACAGTATCGCAAATCCAATCTGGGCCATCGCTCCTTCGTGGGTCTTTCCGCTCACGACTGAAGGTGATCCGAACTTTAGAAGCATCTCCGTTGGACTTGTTGCTGTCACCGTACAGGTAGATGATAGGGTAATTGCGATCCATGAAAGCTTCCGCCTCTTGCAATGTGCCGAAACGGAGGAAACCAAATCTCCTAGATTGCCCTGCCAGAAGCCATGAGAAAAGATGTCGCCTAAACTTCCATATATTTTCCCTTCAAAGCTTACTGGTTTGCTTGTCGCGGATGACCCGAACATCTTCAATACCTTCGGCATGGTAGTATTGTTTGAGTTCCGAGGAGATCTGTTTCGAAAAGCCGAGAAAACCTTAGCCATATGTCCCGCAGGAAACAGAGTAAGTCACCACGGTATAACCCCAAATGATTGCAAGTGGTCATAGAAATTCGGGCGGGAGGATTCGAACATCGTTCTCAACGAGATGAGGAGCCAATCCATCCATCATGATTTCCCTGCTCGGGGCGCCTCGACTTGGAGGTCTCTCCTCTGACGGTGTGCGGTGTCTGCTTCGACTTCGACTGCGGTGGTCTCGTGAAGCGGAGCGAGGGTCGTCTCGATCATAGTATGACGATCCGCCTCGGCGGGAGGACGGTGAGCTGCGATCGTCGTCATAATAGCGGTTGCGTCTCTCATAGCTGCGGTCACGTCTTCGATCTGGACTCCCAGCACGGCCACGAAAATGGAATTCTCCTTGGGACGGTCCCGTTGGTGGTCGGCTTATGTCTTTGAGCGTTTGCGTGTCAGTATAATTGCCTGAATTTCCCACCCCATTTTGAACTATGGTTTACCGTGTGGAGGACTTCGTCTGCGAGGGGAGCTGTGTCGACGTTCTCGAGATCGTGACCGGGACCGGTCATCGTAGAAGTCGTCTTGTTGAGAAGGATGAAATGATCGATATGGCTGCTGAGGGCCAGTGTACCCACCACGAGGACGATAAGATGACATGATGCGCCTCACTGCACGGGCAGTTCATTGTCAAGAAAGTGAGGTCGAGGTGTGTCGAGGTCGTTGCTGGTCGCAGGCTACTCACTACTCCGTATTGTCACAAGAACTCGGCAAAGTTTCCCCAATAAACACTTGAAGGGCAAGGCTACAACCCCCCCTAACTCCGTGCATATCATGTTTGATTCAAGACTACCTCCCTAGCGAGCTGGGTACCTGGATTTCTCGAGAACGAAAAACCTAATGGCTATGTACGGTTTGATCCTAGAGGGTGAGCAAAGTCCGCTTTAACATGAGCTTTAACTGAGCCATTGGCTGAACATCACAGAGCGCTCCCCGAGCACTCTCTCACCACTCCCTGAGCACGTCCTAATCACTCCCTAAGCAAACACATGGAAGGCCAAATCTGGTCCCTTGGCGATCGGCTACACCCTTTATTGTTATGCGAGTCTAGGACTCTTTCCAACGGGAATCCATAAGCACCAAGGAAACCATAAATCACACCTCGCACTTCTCCAGCGGCCTCCAAACGCTCTGAAAGAATGTTTCTTGAAACTCACGGTCGCTTTTGATCTCTCGGACCCGGTCAAATTCGGCACCTAGGCATGTTAGAACTACCTGCTCGAACTTGTCGCCAGCGCGGAAGGCGAGGTCGACTGGATGGTTGTCTTTGGGAGCAGTATCAAGCAAGTCCCTTCGCATATCCTTAATGTCTTGGGCCTTACACTCTTTGAGCAGTGCTTCATCCAGTTCACGAAGTTCTTGCTTTGTCAATTCTTTCTCGGCCTTCTTTCGAGCTTCCAGTGCCTTTGCCCGCGCACTTCGCAAGAACGTTTCCTTCAAGGGTCTCCATTTTGCGATTTCAAACAGGACCAACCCAAGACTATACACGTCATAGGACTTGTGGAAGCCAGCGTAATCCTCTTCCAGGCAGTCTGGGTGACGGTAGATGTCGGTATTGGGGTCTCGATCCAGTCTCTGGGATGGCTCTCCGGTGGCGTCTTCACGAGAGTAAGAGAATCCGACGATGTATGGATCGTCCAGTGTTCTTGGTGCCTCGGAGGACTTTGGGAACAAGAGGATGTTGTGACTAGAGAACGACTTGTGCATCCAATTTGACAAGTGCAGGTAGAAGAGGGCATGGACTAGCTGGCGAGAAAGTCGAACCCGATCCGTCAGGGATGGTTTGAAGCTAGAAGACAGGAGCTCGTGTAGAGATCTGGGCGAAGTTGGCCGTTCGCCGCTAACTGGCCACTTGTATAAAAACATGTACCTCTCACTACGAGGCTCGTCGATGATGCCCACACAATCCAATGTCCGGAATGCGGGATGCTTCGGAGCGTTCAGCAGCATCGCTAGGTTGACAATGCTATCCTGGATCCTGCGTCTCGACTCCTCAGAGTCCGACCAGTCATACCGCTTCCACTCGACGTAGTGGGTCTTACCATCATAGAGGACGCTTCCGTAGATGCCACTTGGCCCCATATGCTTCGTGTCTTCTATACGATTGCTGAACAGTGGTAAGAGGGACGCATGCCTTGACGGAGAGGCTTCGTCGATCAGATTTTGCAATTCGCTGGCGTGGGTTTTGTCGGCAGAAGCAGGCGTGGGGATCAGTCCAATGGCTCTCAAAAGCGCTATGGTCCTTTCCGGTATGTTTCCAACCTCGCTCAAATTGTATGCTTCTATCAAAGTTTGGAGACTGCTCAGCTGCGAAGCCAGTTGGATCATGTCCGCTTGTTGCATGCGCAGTTGCTGCAAGATGTCGTCTTGTACGTGGGCGTCGAGGAGGTCAAACAGACCCTGTATAAGCTGTCTAACATCTTGCAAAAGCTCCTTGAACTTAGTCTTGTCGATCGCCGCGAACCAGAATCGCTTCAATGGCGCGTCCTTCTGGATTTTTTTCGCTCTTTCTAGTAACCTCGCTCTCTCTTTAGCGAGTGTATCGCTTTCGAGGAACGATAGATCCTCTCCGGAGAGGCTGTCGTAGTGCGGCGCGGGATTTGACGGGGGATCGTCGACATGGATATTCAAGCTATACCTTTTGCTCAACTTGTCCGTAGATGTGAGAAGCTCCCGCAAAGATGACAGGACTTGGTTGATGACCGTTTCATTTAAACGCCGATCTAGCTTGTCTTCGGTAAGACCAGATCGCTTTGACCACAGCAAGAGCCGTTGTTCCTCGAGCAGGATAGCACAGCGATAGTGCGCCGTCTGTTTGCCAACTTGGAAGGCTGTCGAGAAGAGCTGGAATCCTTCAATACAGCCAGCAAGGCACTGGAAACCGAACCCAACGATTCCAGCAACAGCAGCAGGCCCTGCAAGAGCTTCCCCCACTACTGACATCTCTCTCCAGAATCAGAGCAGCTCACGCTAGGAAAGAAAGATGTCGATTCAATGCCCTCCGCCGCGAGTTCTGAAAAGTCGAAAACAGGTTTTGGGAAGAAATTCGATCCTCCGAGTTCCGCGTCGGCGGACATATCAGCTGAGACCTGCATATACGAATATCGTAGCTTGGAACTTGGTTGCGTAATCCAAGATCTCGACCAATAAGTCAAGACAGATAGCCTGGTGCTTCACCAGCCTCGAGAATACAGCCTGACCGCCGCAGCAAGTCACCCCAAGAGGCTTCACACAATAGCAATACCCCAAGCATGTACATTGACCACTATTACCACGCTCACCATAATATTTCCCGTTAACTAGGCCCCCCGAACCTTCTTGGAGCAGCAGAAAGTCGATACCCTTGTTGAACGATGGAGGAAACCTCGAGGAGGCCGAGCACTCTGCGCGTCTCGACTCGAGAGAACTCCAATGACCGGCAGGATGCCGGCATTACTATCCGCTCGCGACTGGGGACCACAACATTTGAAAGTATCACCATAACCGCAGATCAGCTGTTTGCTCTCTATATAGCACTTGCTGGAGATGTTCATCTGAGCACCGTGGATCGTGAAGAGTTTGTGTTTGAGCAACTCGTCAATAAGGATGTTGGCATCGTTGATGCGGCTACAAGATTCATAGGGCAGGGGCATTCATTCAGTGTCAGAGCTTTGACCCTACCAAGTCCAGATCGCAGCTTCGTCTTGAAGAGCGTCCTGCCCGTCAAGGACTTCAGCAATCGGGAAGAGCAGACACGGCTTGGAGACGTGATCTTGGAGCTCCGTGCATTAAGCCATGGGCCGTTGCGTGATCATGTGAATATCGTCAAGCTGTTTGGGCTGGGCTGGGAGACGGACTCGTCGGACACACTGCAGAAATGGCCGGTTCTAATCCAAGAATGTGGACACGGGACGCTGGACGATCTTCTCGGTCGGGACCTCGACATGCCTTACCAGCACCGCTTAGAATTGTCGCTTGGAATAGCTGACGGATTGCACGCGATCCACAGATGCGGAATCGTCCATGGCGACCTCAAGCCAGGCAATGTGTTGATCTTCCCTTCCTCGCGGCAAAGCAGATCTCAATGCAGGTGGCTGGCTAAACTTGCAGACTTTGGCGGCTCCGTGCTTGATGTAGAAGAAGGATCTATGGGAAGACTGCCCATGCGTACACCGCCGTGGCAAGCTCCAGAATGGGCAGACTACTTGACGCGGGAAGGTCTGCTTTGCACCGACATCTATTCCCTCGGTCTGACAATCTGGAGCATCATGGCAAAGGGAGCTCATCCAGCCCTAAAAATGTCAGATACAACAGCAAAAGCGTCCAATGGTGGTGACCGTGATGGAATGGGAGACGAGAGAATGCCCGGACACCAAGATAACGTTCTGCATGCATTTGTCGAATTCGGAAGAACAATGTTCGCTATGGATGTCGACCAACAGCAGGTTGAAAGGGTGCTTAGTGTCGCACTGCGCCTCGATCCATCAAAACGAAACTTGAGTATGGCGTGCCAGATTCTGCGGCACTTAGCACAAGGCATCCCTAATACTGCCATCAGCCAACCGTCGGAGAAAGGTGTAGGATATTCACCTGTCACTCAACTTTCTCACGTGGAAAACCTTCTCGTACGCTACCCTGGCCGCAGAATTGTGAAGAGGATGACTGAACTCTTGAGCAGATGTTACCAGATATGCTAGACACTCTCAGTCCGTGTGTCCAAGAATATATGCGGGCGCGGCTAATCGGAGTCTTCAGGGCGTCAACGGCAACCATCAAGTCGGCGCCGGCATTCACACTTGCCATAGATGCCCTGCGCCACAGCCACAACCCGGATTCGGAAAAGCAGTGCATGATCTGGCTTATCCGTTCGGCTGAGAATGGCAACCAAACAGCTCAAAGTCTGGTGTACAGGTTTGCGAAAGCTCTCAATTATTCTCTCCCAGCAGAAACATCGGCAAGCCTTGAAGGTTGGTTGATTGATGCTGCGCAGAGGAACTATCCGGCAGCTCAACAGGATTTGCCGGCGGTCGTCTCTGTGGAGAACTGTCTCCTGGTCTGGGAAAGGATCCGCTCACGGTATGCTGGAATGGGCCGGAATCGATTCGCAGATCTGTTCTCAACTCAGAGAATCACCTTGACCGAGTGGGATATTCAGCTTAGGGACAGGCTTGTGCTGGCTATGGCAAATCCCGGTTTTGACGCATTGAGTCTAAATGTCAACGACAAAGGTGACACCATGTTGCACTTTGCAGCTTCAGCAGGATTCGAAGAGGTGGTGAGGCTGTGGGGTGGTTCAATGCCATGGACGGTCAATGCAACTGGCGCTGACTCTGAAACACCATTGTTAATCGCATGTCGCTCTGGGCACGGAAACATTGTCAGACTTCTGCTCAGCATGGGGGCTGATCCCAAGATTCGAAGTAGTAACGGCGATACACCATTGCATTGGCTGGTTGCCTTCCAAGGCGACGACGCGCACGACATTGCCAAAGCGCTCGTGACTGCCGGTGCAGATGTCGAAGCAACGGCCAAGGCTATCCGTTTTGAATTCGCACCGCTTTGTGATTACGAAGCAGGTACTCCTTTGCATCGCGCAGTCGGCAAAGGCAACCTGGCTGCTGTTCGAGCACTGGTCGCATGCGGTGCATCAGTTACTAGTGCAGGCGGACGAGCGGACGGGACATCTCCCACGTCGCTGGCGGCTACACTCCATTACGCTGGAATTCTTGACACTCTCCTCCGCTCACTTGGGGATCCGCTTGCTGCAACACATCCTCATGCTGGGCTCTCTCTGCTAGCTGTGGCGATTCGCGGTGAGATCATCTACGGCGAGAGATTCTCCAAGATCGCGAGACATGGCCATTCTTGGTGGGAAGAGGCTTACGGAACTTTCAACGTCATTCGTCGATGGGGAGGCGAGGAGCATATGCGTGGATTCCCTCGGGGAATGAAATGCGCTGGGACCACCCCCCTTTTGCTGGCGTGTGCGTTCAATCTTCCAGAAACGGTGCGCTATCTTCTTGAAAGCGGCTGCCAGGGTGACATCAACATCAGATCGTCGTACTGGTTAGATGGTGGTCATTATACGCCACTCGTCAAATCGATCTTTCAAGGTTCGAAAGGCGTGTTCAAATTGTTACTTGAGCACGACGCGAACGCGACCGAGATTCATGTGGATGAGAACTGGCACGATCTGCCGCCGCTATATCTATGTGCCGCAGCGGGACATAGTGATGCATATTTTGCGGAAGCTCTTCATGCCCGTGGTGCTCTGATCAACGGATTCGAGGACAATAGCAGACAGTTTGAGACACCTTTCGCGTGTGCGCTTCGAGGCCGGTGTTTTACTCTTGCAAAGTGGCTGCTAGAACATGGCGCCAATCCGCACAGCGAATACAAGAAGGGCCTGATGGTGGAAATGAAGTACGCTAGCAGCGTCCTGGTCTTTCTAATCAAGGAGCGGACTAGGTCGTCATGGGTGTGTATCGACTGGCTCTTGCGAGAGGTACCAGACGTCAGGTTCATGGTCTCGTCCCAGCATAATTATTCCGTGCTCCATGCACTGGCGCTGAGTCAGGAGTGGGTGAGGAAAGATGAGAGCAATCCGGCTGTCTCGCTGGTCATCGAGAGAGTATTTGACTACTTCAAACCCAGTTTTCAGCAGGTAAATCAACAAGATGAAAATGGCCGCACTGCCATCTGGCTCGCAGTTCAAATGGGCAACCTTTACCTTGTTGAACGGCTCTTGAAGGCGGGCGCGGATCCTCAAATCGTTGACGAGCATGGAGCTAATGCTATCGATGTCAACGACTTTCTGCTGAAGTCAATTGAAGACAATCCGAACAGTGTTGTCGACGACACTGATCCTAGGCCGGCAGCGAGACAGATCGAGCAGCGGTTGGATTTGAGACGGGCAGTGGGCGAGCTCTTCGAGCCATACAACTGATTGGTGATTGGCACCCAACAGCGAGTTCGAGGGCGACTCCAGCGACTTCATAATCGGGTCTAGCGCCACCACAACTAGGCGACGTCAGGTTTCAAGCAACATCCTCAAGGTAGTCGGCGAGGTTGGCGGCGATGAGGTCAGACATCTGGAAAATCGAACGATGTATAGGATTTGTACGAAGTGACTCTCAGAAACAAACACCAGCCAAATTCCTTCAAGCAAACTGGGGAAATTGTTGTCTGGAGTCCTCCCCGAACTTGGCGAGAAAAAAAATTCAAGGGCGAGGCTACAACCCGGTGCAAAAAGATATTCGTTCAGGACAACATCGATATCTACGAAGTGCATGACAATCTGAGAGCCTGGCTCTCCCCATGCCAGATGTCTCCCTTTATCGTTGTGAACGTCATAGCTCGATGCATTCAGCTCATGTGGGATACGAATCTCAAGTCCCGACATACCTTAGGCATTCTTCTCGCTTGCAATCCTCCTTCCTAGAAATCCCATCAGTCTCCTCCCTCCCCGCTCCTCGGTTGTTGTTCTGAAACCGCATCTCTCGCCTTTCCCCTCCGTTTCCGGCTTACTCTTCTGGAGCTTAGGTCTGGCATCTTCTCCTACTGTCGGCCCAAACTCTGTGACTGAGGCTGGTGCTGTCTGAGGCGCACGAGCCTTCCTAAGCATCCCGCCACCGTTGAAGGGGCTCAACGGTCGTCGTTTTCTGTCAACGTCAAAATATGCCCCATTGATATTGACCGTGAGCTTCTTTCTCAGGCGTTGGCGAGGCGATCTCGTCGACGGCGTCGGCGATGGTGGAATTTCCGCATCTTTCTTTGGTTGGCCGCCATCTATGATCTTCTCGCGCCGGCCAGGTGATCTCCCAGACTTTGGAGATCGCGGAACTTTCGACGACAAGTCCTCGATACTATCTTTAGTTCTCACACTGAGCGAGTCGTCGGATTCGCTAAGGGGAATGTTAGCGGAGCTTTCAGACGATGTGACCGTTTTGAAGGTCTGTTTCCCTGCTATTGAAGAGGTATTTCCAACTTTGAAAGGCGATCTAATTGGCGAAACTTGATGCGAAGAGCTTCCCAACGGTGAAGCTTCATCGGCATGCTCCTGCGCGGTGTTGTGGACAGACTCCTGGAACAATTGGATATTGTCTGAACTCTTCGACATGATTGAGGATCTGGTGCTGCGTGAAGAGGGGCAAACGTGCAAACGAGCAATGCCGTTCTCCTCAAGGTATTCTGAGGCCACAGTCAGCATCATTAATGGTGCAGAAAAATGCTGTACTAACCATAAGGGCGGCAATGAAATTGGAAGGCCGCGTAAGGCATGTCAACAGGGTCAAGAAGCTGGTACTTGTATCGTCGAGGACGAACGCAGGGCTCAAGGAAGCCGCTGTTTGTCAATCTGCAGACTTGTAAGACATCAGCAAATAAACAGAATCACCGAAAGTGCACTGACCGCAACACATCGGCGTTAGCACTGGCAGCGTCGGCCTGCCCCAGGCCTGGTTCAAGGTCTCGAACCCGCTTCTTATGTTCGATCCTGTGCACATTGATCTGGATCAAATCCTCGTCGAGCCCACCTCTTTCGCGGTTATCCAGCCCATCTTCGAATCTTAGTGCCTGTCTTTTGACTACTGCGACACCCGTGTCTGGATCCACGCCTTCGCTGACCAAGTTGTACATCATTTTGCCATGGAAGCCATGCTCTGCTGTGCAATCCCATGATGTGATAGCCCTGTCATTTATAAAGAGCTTGAAGAACCAGGCAGCTTCTAGAGGATGAGGACCGTCAATGGTGTACTCGAACCAAATCTGGCAGCCCGGGTAGATTGGAACAAAGCAGCCTGCCGTCGGATAGGGCGTGGAGGACAGGTGCTCGCGCTGGTTGCTGGCCTGGAAAGGATCCTTCAGTCGAGATGGTTTGCAGTACTGGAACTCTGGCAGCTTGCAGATGTCGAACTGTGATATGATGCATATTTCAATGCCCCGGAACTTGACCATGCTGGATGGATGCTTGACTGAGGGGAGGGTGAAAGAGGAGAGAGTGCGCTGAGGTTCCTACAGCGAGTATATCTCAGGAGGCTGCTAGGGGAGGCCACCGCTTCACCAAGTCTCTGGTGAATGCCACCTGACGGGAAGGAGTGACTCGGGTGTGGCAGAGTCCTGGAGTCGTGGCCATGAACATAGACACATATTTAGTAGGTAAGTTCGTACCTTTTCCCTCATGTCTCTTCTCCACCAGCTCCAACAGCCCTTATTGTCGGTATAATTCTCGAAATTCTCAATTAAGTATCATGATGTCTTTCATCTTCGTCACAAGCAGCTCCCATTTCTCGTGATGACCTCAAAGCCTGATTCAGCAGCTGCCTCCGCTGCCGACTTGGAGAAGTCGTTGTCGAAGTCTACGCAGCCTGTCCCTTTCAACTGTAGTCGGCTGGGGCCATGCATTCTACCTTTTTCCCAGCCCCTGCAACAGCACAACACTCGATGCTCCCCTGACTGCGTCTGCTGATCGCTACCAACCAAGCTTCACCTCTTCATCTTGGCCCATCACCTCAAACTCAGCTTCCTCGTACTCTGGATTGACATACAACATGTCGAACCAGTCTAACATGTGCCTCCAGCACCTCATCATCGCATTCTCCTGATACAGGTGCTCTCCACTCGCGTAGCAATTGCATCCGACCTCCTCACGACCAGCGATCGGTGTCTCAATGGGTGACGGTGAGACGAAGTAAGCTCGACATCGTTTGCTTATGAAGGTGACAAAGTCGCCGGGAGCGCCGTTGGCGATGATATCTGCTATCTTGTGTTGAGGTGTGACCAGAGAGATGCCGTTGATGCGACTGGACCACGAGTCCCCTGTAAGCAACTGTCAGGATGTCCCAGATATCAGACAATACCGCACCTACAATGCTCAGCAAGGTATTCCAGCGCCGCTGACCCAGTGTACTCCAGCCCAATAACATCCACTTTTGCTTCCTTTGCGACCAAGCTTGGAATCACCTTCTCAAACATGTAAGACACGTGTTCCACGTAGTCCCGGTTGCCAGGAATTCTATTCTTAACAGCGTCCACTCGTGGGGCGTCGTGCACAGCACTCGGCCTCGGCAAACAGTTCCATTCGTGCACCGACACTGCGCGTCCGCCACCGCGATACCAGAGCAACTGACATGGATTGGCGACGATAAGTCCGGACGTAGACGCAGACGTGGCGATGGGAGGTCGAGGCGCGCTGGTTGAGGTTGACGCAGTCCCAGGGGCCGGAACGAACAAGAGAGCTTTTGCGAACTCGACCAGCGAACCACGATTGATTCCAGCCTCGCCGATCATACGCCAGCTCAAAATCCCCGGTTCTATGTTCCTCTCGCCAAACAAGACGGTCACTCGGGCTTTGGTGTCGATGTCCTTGGACACGAGGATGGGGACGTGGTTCTCCGCCTCGCTTGCGCCGAGTGGCAGTCGAACAGTTTCGCAGCCGAGATCAGAGAGCCGGTCTTTGATGATTTGATGAATCGCAGCTAGAACGAACGATGAGAGGCGAAAGGTTAGATCTCCTGCCGGCTGTCTCCCACGGATCTGGGCGATTACGACAGACTGGAGAGAAGAATGGACTCACTGTTATTGGCCCCTATCAGTCACCTGAAGTTAGATTCACATCCAACAATATTCTCAGGATCTGCTCTCATGGCGGTTGCTTGCAACCGGTCGCCCAAATAGTCGATACAACTCTTCCTTCTCCGGACCCTGAGCAAGGAGATTTAGTCACTCACATTTGTGAACCTCATTCCACCGGTCATTCCTGTTGATCTTGTACTGATACTTGCGGTCCGGGCTCCGAATCGAGCGGACTACATCTTCACTATTAATGAAGAAGCCTAACTTGGCGAGGTCCGGCTCGAAGACGGGGTCGGCGGGGAGAGTATGGGGGAGACGGCGAAACATCGTGGCCCGACCGCCTCTCCTCCTTTTTTGTTGGCAACGCAGCCAGCGAGAACAATGCGGCTACAAGGGAAATAGCAGTCCCAGACAGGAAACAACTCAATGTGTGATGGAAGCTGTGAGTAGTGAGGATGAGAAAGAAGACAAGGCTGAGGTTGAGTAGAAAATTTGTCTGAACAAGGCGCTGAAGTGAAGATCCGCCTCCGACACTGTAGGGAAGCCTCTGTCACTATCTGAACGATTGAAGAGCGCGGCAAGGATAATGAATAGATTAACCTCCAGAACCCCACAAGCCCGCGAAGTGCTGGTATGAGTGTTAGGAATGTTTGAGGTTGAGAAGAGAAGAAGGCAGATGCGAGAGATGAGGTCAAGTAGTGATGTTGTTTGATGTTACAAAACTATTCCGACTCGGACTATTTCTGGCAATCAACCTCGCCAATCCTTGAATGGCGTGAACAATGAGCACCGTGACACACCATGTTGATCCCAAACTCCCCATGGGTGCATTCGGTTTCCAAATGGAAAGCAAGCAACGCATTTCCCACCCCTTATGTTCACCATGTCACCAGATCCACCGCCCATAATATCCGATTTTCAACATCAACATCTCCCATGATAGCATAGCACATGATCCTAGTTGTTCTTATTCGTACAATGTCCAATAGCCCTCTGCTATAGGTGACGACGCCTCTGCTCGAGTAGACCAACCGAGATCAAACCTCATCGAGTCTGGACTTTGCGACGGGATTAAGCTCACGATCCAGCTCTCGCAACACCAAGGCTACCGCTTCTCTGCGAATGGAAGCTTCCACCTGCAATGGGTGCAAATCCTTTGGCCAAATCAAACCCGTCATCACCCTCATCGTCGTTAACATCATGATTCGAAGCCACACTGGCGGTATTCGAGGAATGGTGTGTATTAAATCGGCTGGCCCCCATCTGACCATTGACCGCACTCACCGTATTCGCGCTGCCTTGAAAACTGCGTGCGAACTTTCCATTTTCATCAGCTGCCACACCTTTCAACCCGAGTGCGTTTGCCGGGCTGTCTTCTCTTTTCATGGCCGAGCTTGAGCTGTTAGGAGCTTGACTACTTCTGGCAGGTTTGCTCGGACTCCCCATACTCGCATCAATAGGGGGTGGACTTGAACTCATCACATTTCTGTCCATGCCATTCGCTCGAGGATCCTCATCCTTGACCGGTGACATGTCAGGCAGCGGCTGGCCCGGTGTTGCGCCCATAATACCCTTCCAGAAGAGGCCTTGAGGGCCCGCAGGCGACGACTCTGGCATAAACTTGCTAGGAGCGACCAAGGTACTGGGAGGCGCTAGTCTGGGGTTCTGTCGCAGTGGCGCAGGTGTAATTATGCTATGCTGTGACGGGTGAAACGGGGTATCCAGGTACGAGGACGACAGCGTGGGATTTGACGGTGAGTGATGAGGAGGCGGAGCAGAAGATGGAAGCGTGTACATCGGCACACTGTTCCCGAGATGCGGTGTCGGGGCGGCATTACCACGTCGCAAAGGGGAATCTTCGAGGTCCATATCCGGAAGGGTGCCCTGGGTGTCCGTTCTTCGCCTTTGAGGCGTGATAGCCTCCGCAGGTTGCGAGACAGGAGGTGCCAGGCTGGGGCTCGGCGGATACTGTTGTTGCCTGGGGTTAAAAGGAGGGAATTGGAAATTCAACCTAGCGGAAGGAGGCCCTGCCCGATCGGACATGTCTCGTGCAGAGAACTGGCTAACCATACTAGTATCATAACCCAGGTTCTGGCCGTTAGGCCCTCTGAAGTTGGGATTAACTTCCTTGCCAGAAGCAGGCGAAGACGGAGCTGAGCCTCCGCGACGGGCTTGTTTCTTCCAGTACTCCTGACGAAATTCTGGGGCTATCTGCCATTTCATCCCCTTTCCAGGCTCGTCAGTTCGCCGAGGAACTTTCTGAAACGCTTTGTTCAGCGACAGATTGTGTCGGATGGAATTCTGGTCCGGTCAGTACGGCACGCCGGGGATTGTGGAAGTGGAGTCCATACCTGCCAGCCACTGTTGGAATGGCGATAAAAGGCGTACTTGTCAGCTATGAATGAGTAGATGTTACTCAGGGTCAGCTTCTCTTCCTCGCTTGAGAAGATAGCCTGGGCAATCATTGTTGCGTAGCTGAAGGGTGGTTTAAGGTCCTTGGCACTGTCCCGACTGTAGTCGATCTCTTGGGTGCTTTCCATCATCATCCCCCGACCATACATGGGCGACATGGGCATTTTACTGTCGAAGACGCCCCGCTGGGATTTGCCGTCGGCAGTCTGCGCCGGCGGTGTAGCTTCGCGTTTGAAGTCGGGAGGCGCCGGGGCCAGAGAAGGGAAATTTTGAGTCGGTCCGGATGGGACTTCGTATTTGGAAGGCTCAGGCTGGGGTTGAGCAGGACTGACTTCCTCGCCTGCAGCCAACGCTTTGGCACGTTCGATAAAGTAATGATCGATCTCGACCTTGTCGCCGGGCGTGACAAACATCATTTGCGTCCCCGCAATCTCCAAGATATCGCCTGACTTGATCTGCCTCCTCAGCCCTTTCTTGATCAGAACGTTATTGACCCGAACTCCGTTTCGACCATTGACTCGGACGTGCCAGCCGCCTTCATCCACCGGGTAATCTGCATCGTAGTAGATCGAGGCATGGTGCCGTGAAACAATCTTGCTTGGACCCAGGTCAATATGGACCGGTAGGACCTCCTTCAGATCCGCGATAGGGCTTGAAGCGCCATTCAGATTAGGGCGATCGTCTGGCGGTCTCCCAAAGTTGACCGCTTGTTCGCGCACGAAGTAGGTCCAGTCTCGACCGGCGATTTTCGCATATGCCGACACCTTCTGCGGACTGTTACTCTGGACTTTATCGTTGGAGTACTCGGTTCTGGCGACAATGGGGTCTTTGGAGACTTGGAGATAGGAAACAACCGAGTCGATGAGATCGCTTTGGGAAACTTCTTCCGTCTCGTCGCTTGAGTCCACGGGAGGTGTGGGTTCAGGTTCGGCGTCGGGAGTGACGGACTTCTTCCTGGCGGGCGCAGTACGAGCGCCGTTGACCTGTTTTTGGTGAGGATGTCAGCTTTTGCGTCGCGGCTTGAATGGAAGGATTCGGGAAGAAGGGACAACCTTGCGCTTCTTTGCCGACGGACGTGACGGGGAAGAGTCTGGAAGGTCCAGCTCTGAAGACTCTAGGAGATCGGCGGGTTTGCGGCGTGCTTTCCTCTTGGACGGGGGCATGTTGTGTGCGTGGGCCGGACAGGGCGCTGACTGTTTGAGAAGGATGAAGAGGAGCAGTTGTTAGGAGTTGTAAGGTGTTTGAGAGCAGGTGCGCTGGGTGGGCTTTGCGACGTCAATCAATGTTTTGGATCTGAGGCAGGGATTTCCGCGGTAGCGACTGGGACGAATGTGAGGCATGGAATGGAATCCCAGCCTGACAGGGCGGCGACAGATTAGCGGGTGGTATGGACAGACGGATGGTAGATGCGAGAGGTCGTGGTGTGGGTGAGGAGGGTAGTTGCGAATAAGTGGCTTGATACGAGGTAGAGAACAAGCGCAGTTTGGTAGTTGTAGGTTGTTAGTGTTTCGAGAAGGCGCAGTTTGGCAGGGCGAAAAGAGGGATGAGAAAATGGCTGGCGAGCGGCTCGAGGCAAAAGGGCAAAAGAGCGCACGGTGGGCAGAGCGTGACAGGCCAGGCCCAGTGAATCGCGTAATT
The DNA here is from genome assembly GCF_000835475.1 of Cladophialophora bantiana CBS 173.52. Lineage (NCBI taxonomy): Eukaryota > Fungi > Ascomycota > Eurotiomycetes > Chaetothyriales > Herpotrichiellaceae > Cladophialophora > Cladophialophora bantiana. Next base: position 559,986 of record NW_015971593.1, read on the forward strand.
TGTCCCGTATCAAAACGCGTTTGACTCGTGCGTGGGGTCCTTGGGGTGAAGCACTGTCACTTGAGCAGTGCCTCCTCCCTCGCTACCCTCGCTACCCAGCTAAGAATCGATCGCTGATTCCCTCTGCTTAACCAGAGAGGCCTTAACTGAGAGGGTTCACAGAGCAGGACGAGATACCGAGTACCACATCACCCATCAGCACCTAGCACCCAGTTACGGCAGCCAAGAATCGCACATGGCTCCCACGCTTCGGTGCCTTTAGTCATCGCTGGTTCCGGATGGGTAAACAATCAAATGCAGGGTTTGTGAGCCCACGGGCGCCCCGTACAACATTTGGTCTTCGGCTGTCTGGAGGTGAGTCAACAGGATCGGTATACCCATCCTTCTGCCTTTTCTTCCGTTTCACTCAACACTCTCTCGGCATTATTTGGGCGCCGCTTCGATGAAAGAACCGGGGATGAGCCTTGGGGTGCAAGGGAACAGATTCGCTTAACGCGCCCAGCCGATTGGGCACCGCAGGGCATCCGCGTAAACACAATGACGTCCTCGCCCGCCACGATCTTGATCTTACCCGCTGTTGCCGCCGTAATACAGTAATACCGCCAATACCACCAACGCCGCGCCTCGTACCGCCTTGCCAGGTAACTGGGAGGTACTGGTTGCGCTAGTATCTCGCATATCAGGTACATTTAGAGTACAGTACTTGTAGCGATTGGCACCACATCCATGGACCGACTCTGCCTCAGTCTTCATATTTGTCTCCATCCTTCTTTCCGTACCATAGACTGTGCATGACTCAGCTGCTCATTCTATTCCACTCTGCATTCTTGAGACACCTCCCTTTCCCGCATCTCTCCCTGCATTAGGGCCGGCCCCCTGAAACTGCCCTCTCCCCTGTCATCCTTCCCCACCACGACTGCGGCGCGAGAGAGCGCATAACAAAACACAAATGAAATAGTCCATCCAACTAAGATATGTTTCGGAGCCCCTATCCGTCCTCTTTTGCATAGAGTCTCCACCAACACCTTGCAGCTCAAAAAAGGTCACAAGAAACCGCTTTTGGGAACCCCCCGTCAAAATAAACCGATAAAACTTGCTTTTCACCTCTCAACAGTGTCCCGTCGCCTGAGTCATGAACGTCGTAATATGGTGAATCAATGCGGATTATGTCGTATCATTTTGACCAACGCCAACTGGGAATCATGACTCGACCAATTCCACTCCGTCAATGCCATAACCAAAGTCAATGATAACCACCCTCGCATCTTGGCTAGTGCAGACAATCTTGCGGTAGTTGCTTTTCGCAGCCAGTATCCAACTGGATGACCACCCTTCAAAATTGATCTGGAGCCCCCTATCCTCGGCGGACTCTCCCTTTTCCGCGTCCCACACCTTGATCGAATGGTCGTAGCTGCCGCTGATGATGCGTGAATTCGCCGAATCGAGATGAAGTGATCGCACCAGGTCTTTGTGCCCTTTCAGCTCGCGGATCCGTTGCCCGGTGACCGTGTCGTACTCATAGATGACCCGGTCATTGCCGCCCGCGAAGATTGTTCGACCATTCTCCGAGAACTCAACGCAAGCGAGACCACGATCTTTGGATTGGAACTCCTTGATGCAAACCCCGTCCTCCAGACGCCACAATTTGGACATGCCGTCGCCGCTAGCACTGGCCAAGAAATTCCCTCGAACTTGGACTGCATTGACTGGGCCACGATGGCCCAGGAGCGTCTTGACAAGTTTGCCGGTGGGACGCTCCCAGATCTTGATCGTAGTGTCCTTGGAGCAGGTCACGATCCGCTCCTTATCGATGCAGACATCGAGAACCCCAGCATGATGGCCAATCAACCGGAATAGCGGCTTATAGTCCTCCTTGATCGACCACACCAGGCAGGAGAAATCCGAAGATCCTGTCACGAGAATCTCATCGTCGTACTGCAGGCATAGAACGGACGCCTGGTGATACAGGGGAATCTCCGGGGAAGGTGGCGCCGGTGATGAAACATAGGCCTTGAAGAACGGAATAACGCCTTCTGGTTCGACCAGGGGGATCTGGACCGACTGTCTTTCGCGGGGATTGTTTGGAGGCCCCAGCTTGCGAATGCATTGGTAGGTATGAGCATCCCACACACGAATTGTGTTATCGCGCGAGCCCGTGATGATCTTCTGTTCGTCGAATTGGGCGCAATAGACGCTGTCTTTGTGGCCGTTCAAATATATTGCAGCAGCTTCTCCGTTGCGCCAGCGCTTGTCGATCAGAGTCCGTACCTCGAAGAGTTTCCGATAATCTTGCCCAGGTTTGTTTTTACCGAGTCCAGCAAGATGCACACCGGCAGCTGGCGACTCGTTCTTGGGCCCATACTCTTGCAAAAAGATTCTCCTCCAGACAGCCTGCGATTGGCAGAGCTCGTGCCATTTGTGGGACACGAGGGAAGCCTGAATGAGCGACTCCACGTCAAGGAAAGACAGGATCGACTCCACCAACTCTGTTGCAAGAACTGATGCCGGGTCTCGACAGATGACATGTACATTTGCCGGCGAAGAACCACGCCGAACACGCGTGTCTAGCACGATCCCGATTCCACTCTCCGCATCCGGCTCAGGCTTGTCAATCTCCGATTCTGGCGGCTCGTAGGGCGGGAGAGGTGGCGTTCTCGTGGCATGGAACAGTTCATTCTGAGCCGCAGCTGAGGCACGGGCTTCTGCTCCACCATACACTAGGTCCGACAGGACGGGGTGTCCTCGGAATCGTGTAGAGATTGGATTATCCATGTCTGCCTGCACCTCAGGAGGAGTATGGAACTGAAGCAGTGGCAGAGATGGTCTCCTCCGGGCACTAGGATTTCGCATTAACCATCCGCGAGACTTTGGTCTGGTGGACATGGCCTCAGTCAAATCCATCATCTCTCCACCTGGCTTCAATGGCAATATTTGTGGCCGCTCATTCTCTCCCGACTCCTCCTTTTGTTTAGAGCTCCTCCCTCTGACAGTGAGCGACATCCGTCTGGTGAGAGAACGAATCTCAGAGATGCTATGCTTTACAGACCGTGTGAAAGTCGAGTATCGTCGTGGGCGGGAAGGCCCAAGCATCTGAGGCTCGCCAGAGAACTTGGAGAAGGGGTCAACGAACTCGGGGCTATTGTTTCCTTCTCCAGTTTGTTCCTGATTCCGATTGAAAGAACCCCAGTCCAAAACATCGTGAGCAGCCGTGGCCATCATGAGGGACATGCGCGTCGCCGGTCTTCGGAGAGATTCCTCGACTCCTGTCGAACCCTCGTAGGCAGTCTTGGGCCGGGGCAGAATAAAGAGAGATGTCCTGCGTTGAGGAGCTATCGAAGAGGAAGCCCCATGGTGGGACATGGTAGCGGTGAGACCGGAAGGAGGTAAGCGATAAATTTGTCGGACGCGCCTGCCAGAAGACTCGGCCAGCTCCGTATGTTGCCTGAGACCAAAAAGAATACTCTCGTAGTACTACAAGTCGATCAGAGAGCGAGCGATCTAAAATTCTCTGGCACTAAGACCCGTGGCGAAAAGAGCGAATATGAGAGGAATGGATGTTGAGACTCAATGCTGACAGAGAATGCATCAAGCTGCCGTGACAAATGAGACGAACAACAGTAGCAGCAAGAGATGTAAGTAGTGAAGAAAGAACGTGGGTGCAATAGATTCAAGGAGTGAAAATGCACAAAAACAAAGTACAGGTCACGGATGGTGATTTTTGCTGGTGGTCCATGACAATGGTGTCTGGGGGGAGGAAGTTGATGGGTTTGGAGTGTTTTTGTTTGACGGGTGGATAATTTTGATGGCTCGGGGGCGGTCCAGGACTGTGGAGTGGCTCCCGCGCACTCAGACCAACAAGGGGAGGTAAATCTGGGATGCTGCCACCCCTGCAACAATAACAGTCCGGCCTGTCAAAGCCTGGGATCGAGGTCTAGTAGGCCCGTCGCCCTGCCGAACGGTTGCATGCAGGGCACCGTCAACCGCTATTGGGCTGTCTCGTTGCCCCCAGAGACCTGCTAGCGGCACCAGTGGGCACCCGTGAGCCCCAGCAGGGCCCCAAACGGAACGCCGTTTGACTGCCTAGGCCATCTGGCGCAGGCTTGCCCTCAGCCTCCAACCCCAGCACCCTCCGATCCCACACCGGCGTTTCAACCCTGGAGCTGACGAGATTTCTTGCACCTCCATCACACGCATGGGTCTCAGCAACTTGTTCTCCCCGTGGTTCGTCTCGCCAAACGACTCCGCTCAGCGCTGCCGAGGATCCCTCTGCAACAATCCCTGGATGCCATGCTGGTGCACGGCGAGTCGGCGATCCAGCCTTTTCTTTTATCTGTGGAGAGAGTTCTTGCCAACCAACCTCATGCTTACAGTCTATATGTGAAGGACGGAGAAAATAAGAGTTGGCCATCCTCATCTCGCAAGAAAACCCCATTATCTACAGGAGAGATCTCTCTTGTCTTGAATCCCCTTTCGCCAAATAGTTCATTCGGAGCAAAGGAGCTCTTCTCTCAGTTTCGTTGTCCCTTGAGATAAAACGTCACCCGCGGTACGGCCACAAAAGCAACCATGGCCGCCATCCCTTTGCCGTATATCATTTTCTTCTTCTGGATCGAACCTATTGCAACACTCGCCGGAGCATACTATGCCTGGCTGCTACCAGCAACCTATCTCGAACTCACTGACGCCGCCTCCGCGCCTGGCATTCTCGGCCTGCCCACGGCAACCAATGTCGCACTGCGACAACTCGGCAATTTGTACGTCGCATTTGCCATCAACGAAGCCTTCGTCCTGCGCGCAACAACCGACTTGAGAGTCTGGCGCGTGCTATTGCTAGGTCTTCTTATCGCAGATTTCGGGCACTTGTACAGCTGTTTTCCCCTCGGAATCAAATCTTACTACGACGTCGCTAATTGGAACGCCATGGCCTATGGGAATTACCTTTTTGTCTACTGCGGGGCAGCAACGAGGATTTGCTTTTTGTTGGGGGTCGGCATGGGAGGTCCCAAGCGAGCGAAGAGCAAGGCCAAGAAGTCTGTCAGGCTGGCTCTCGAGGAGACTCCTCCCATCACCCCTACGCAGATGAACAGGACTCCTGCTCAGAGTACGAGGAGGAGGAAGAACAAGTCTTAGACGCCTAGGCAAGAGCGGAATGTCGGTTGCCTGAATACTTTCTCGTAACACCGCACCTTTGGCCTTTCAGAGTTATCGATTCTGATGATGGACTCCATCCATTTTCAGTGCGAGGGATTACTGGCGTTCGTTATTTTTACCGTCACCAACCACCTGCGGGCGATAGAATGAACTGAGCGACCAGAAATATGATGCTCGGGGCACAGTACGAGATGGAAATTCCAAAAAAAAAAACCCACGCACCAATGGGCGAACTCTTCTCTAAAGGCAATCAGCTCCCTTGTGTGCCTGTTTGGTGCAGCAGCATTTCTCACGTATTTGAAGCTCGCTTCGTCTAATGATCTCTGTCTTTCGAGATTGCCAATCCACGGGCCGTTGGACAAAATCGCAGCCGAACAGTCGAGACTTTAGAGAACACGCGCCTCGAGCAACAGCGCTGAACACCACCAGGTCCATTGGGGGTTTTGAGGGAGGCCTAAAAACAAACAGCGAGGCTAGAGACGAGCACAGACGACACGCGAGTCGATAACGCGGTGGGAGCCTTTTACACCGGAAATAAGAATCGATACACAGCGACATCGCTTCTTTAAGTCATTCCTCCCCGGGGCATTGTTTGTCGTTGAGAGTGGATGGGAGCGGAGGAAGACCGCGTCGTCCGACCCGTCTTTGCACAGGAGGACTCGAGGAGGCGTGGGCTCGGAGATTTGTCAATACGGTGAATAGATGGATGGGAGAACAGTGCGAGGTCAGGAGCGAGGGAGTGAGGGAGGGTCCGTTGGTATCCAGGACCGTAGGGAGACCTAGTGAGAAAAAGGGGAAGGGGAAAGGCAACAGAATAGGGAAATGAACAGGAAAGCGAAAGCGAAAGCGAAAAGGGAAATCTTTTGATCCCCGTTCATAGGTTATATATCCGTCCATCCATACAAGCAGTCCTCACCGAGTACTAAATGGAGTGTTATACTACTTGTACATAGCGTACTCCTCCGTAATAGTAAAGTGGACTCAAGTTAATACGCATTGGTGTTTTTTGCCAAGAATCATAATTCTAAATAGAGGGAGTACTATCAATACCTATATCGACATAAGCTATATCTGTCTACATAGCTAAGAACAATTCCAGTCCATCTCAATCCAAACCGCCACAGAGTTATGTACCGAGTATTCCCACCTATCTCAACAATGGTGCTTAATTTGATGCCTAGATTCACCGCCGCAATCGACCACAAGAGGGGGAGAGAGGGAGAGGGGGAAAAGCAGGTCTTCCCGTGTCGCTTAGACGTACTTGTACAATGGCCCTCCCTCTGCCGGTCAGCCAGTAGTAAGTCCTAATGTGGGTGACCAGTTGGGAGTGCTTTTTCTCTCTTATTTAGGTACAGGGGATCAACTGGTGACTGGTAGCTAAAAAATATATAGCGGAGTAGAATTGTCCACGTGTTGCAAAGGGTTACCTACATGCTGTTTTCCAAACTCCCACAACGACCATGGCTGAGTAATTACTTGCCTTGCCCTCTCCTCCAAAATCAGAGTATCCGCGGACGAAAAATCACCGCTCCTCCACCTGAGTCCTTCCTTGCCAAAGTGCCTGCTTCTGGGTTTGCTTGTCCACACGGAAGGAGAAAGGTACATTGCTTGCCAGCGTGCTGTGGCCACCGCCAGCCAGGACCAATTTTGTACAACAACGACAAGACTATCTCGTCCCCATCCCCTCTGTCATGGTCAAGCAGCAACCGCAACCACCGCCAAATGCTTTCCTCCTGTTTTCTCCACCGGCACATCCCATACCCCCTGCGGCGTGCCTCCGACTTCCGGGTCCTCCCTCCGGCCGTGACATCGACACCTTCTCACGCTCTCGTATAGATCTGTCAGCTCATCGTCCTTCTCGCCGCCGATGATCTCTCTGACATCGACGTCGGCAGGTAATTGAGGCGGCGTGACCGGCTGCGCGTTGTCCTCTTCCTCGTCGGATGACGAGGAGCTAGAACGAACCATCCGTGGCGGTTTGGCCGATGCTGACTCAAAGCGCGTGAGAGAGAGGTCATTCATTTCATCATCGAGTTCGTCGTCCGCGAGCTCGAGCGCGGCATCTTCTTCGTCCGAATATGCATCATGCACGGGCCTCTGTTTTAGAGGCGGTTTTTCCGTCTCTGCGTCTACGGCTGTGCAGTCATAGAGGTACGAATTTGGGTCGTCGTAGTCGTCCGAGGACGTGTCGTCTTCGTCCTGCTCTTCGTCAAGGTACGTATGCTCGATCGCGACGGGCGGCGGAGAGCGTTTCCGCGTGGGCGAAGAAGTGCCGTTGTAGCGGTTGTTGGAGCCAACACCTGCTGTGCTGGATGGTCGGGCGTTGTTGTCGTGGAAACTGACTCTGCGACCCCGGGTTGGTTCAGGCTCCGACGGGGTTGGCTTCGCTGCTGTGCAGTCGTAGTGAGGATCCGGCTCTGGTGTTGCAGGCTGTGGCGCCGTGCGGTCATAGTGTTCATATCCATGGTCGCTCGGCGGCTTGCCTTCCTGAAACACAGATTTGGCACTCTGATTCTCTATCTCGACGATCCGGACCATGAGATTATCGAGGGTAAAGGCATGGCCAAGGACAAATCGCAGATTCCGGTCAGGACGGTTCGCGGCGAGTTTTAGCTTACACTGGGCAGTATGAGCAAGGGTGTAGGTGGTGCTCGTCGTAAGCTGCCGCCGTGACATTGTCGTCGACATCGAAGGAAAGTCTGGGCGAGCCGAGGGATGTTGGAGTAACGAAGAGGCTCCTGTCCAACCAGTCGAGGGATAATGAGGGATGCAGCCAGGTCTCAAGCGAGGCTGTCGGAAGCCAGACGAAAAAGACTTGCAATTCAGCCGAAGCCTTCTCTGGCTCAGTAATCGATGCGACGGATTAGTTTCGGGTTCCGATGGCTGGATGGCGGTTGCCTAAGTCCAGGGTAGCATATGCCTCCAATGTCAGAGGCAGTGCGTGTGGAAGGTGGAAGTTCAAGTGGTAATCTCGTCCGGGCTGTAGGCTTAGGTGCAAAGTCTCGCAGAAAATCGAAGTCTGCCTGATAAGAGACACTGGCGATGTTGGTCGTCTGTTGGGATGGTGCGCACGATCGGGCGGTGGCAGAAACGGCGAGACGGATTCGGTGGAGCGGGCTGAGCGGGCTGAGCGGGGTCCTTGTTGGTCCCTGCTGACAAACACGGTGACGGTGGTGACGGCGTGGAAGCCGCTGACGAATTGGTGGTGAAGCCGGAGGCATACGTCCTTGGCACACCAGGGCGCCTTTCCTAATCCGGCAATCCTGCAGACGACCGAACCCCCGTCAAGAGAACATCTCGACATCTCGACCTGTCGGTGGCATCCTCCATGTCAAAAAGATCACAAATCAACTAGTCATCCACACTCTTGTTCATCCGTCGGATGGAGTTGAGAAACGTTGATTGCATATCTAAATGTCATCTGCTCTATGCTCCGGCCGTCATAGGGACCTACCTACGCCCCTTGTCTTGACGGGTATGCCCGCTCCTATCTGCTCTTACATAGACCAAAATTTGCTTTTTTCCAGCCGCTGCACGGCTCAGGACCCGAGACGATACCCATACATCCCGTGGCTGCATGTTATACAGATTGTCACAAGGAAATGAATCCTACCGTATCACTAGTCTGCCCCTTGTTCGTCAACCTCTGATGTCTTCGCATATATAAGTTTGCAAATTGCCGTTGTAGGCAATGGCAGGATGAAACTGCCCCAGGGGGGAGGTGCACGTCCTGGTTGGCTGATTGTCCGAACGGAGGCATTCTTACACCTTGAGGTGCTGCGAGGCCTTCGTAAGACGAAGCTCCATCTCTAGACAACTATGGCCTTCCTGGATGCTCGGGCCTTTGGGTTGAGCGACTTTTTCTTTTGTTTAGGCTTGACCTCCCCGCCTTCGATATATCTCAACAGCTCGTCAATGCTTCTGGTGTCGAAGGTGGGATCACCTGTTCCGGTGCGTACACTCGGCTGAGTTGCTCCGGCCCTGGAGCTTGCATTCAAGGCAGCCGTGCTGGCATTTTGCGGCTGGAGCCTTGTGCCCATACCCATTCTGGGAAGATGGCGGATCCCTGCCAGACGCCGATTCTGCAGCAATTTGGCCTGCTTGGCAATTGACACGGCATTCTGCGTCAATTGTTCCAGCCAGCTCTCCGCTTCTTTGGTGTTTCGATCGTTTGCTCCGAGTTCTGTCAGGAAGATACTGTACGCGTCTCGCATCTTGTTGACGGCCCCATGCGGGTCTCCGTCCAAAGCCAAGGCCTGCGCCAACTGGAACAGGATGGTAGCCGCGTTGATAGACTGACGTCCGAAGAGACCCTCACAGACTGTGAAGCAAGCTTCAAACCACTTGCGAGACTCTGAATACTCTTTGATAGACTGGAGCATAACCGCAGCGTTGTTCATTGTCGTAATTGAGTCAGGATGATTGGGTCCAAATATGATCCTCCAAATATCCAATGCATGTCGGACATATTTCAATGCTTGCCTCGTATTCCCCGTATGATGTTCGAAAAGGGAAAGATTGAGGTATGCCAGGATCGTGTCGTGTGAGTCCACCCCCAAGGTCCGTTCCGTGACAATTACAGCTTTGCGCGCGAGCTCCACGGCTGCGTCCTTCTCATCTGTCTGATAGTAGATCGTCGACAGTGAATTGTACATCTTAGCCACCTCAGGGTGAAGGATTCCGTAGATCTGTTCATGCAGAGAAAGAGACTCGAGGACAAGTTCCTGTCCAAGTTGCTTCTGGCCCTGGGCGAGAGAGAGCTTGCCAGCCTCCAAAGCTTCTTCGGCCAGAGCACTCCTTGGAGCGGCGTCTTTGACAATGGGGGCGATATTGAGGATGTCCTCAGCACTGAAGGTTGTGCAGGGCTTGGCAGCACCATTACCTGATTGTGCTTGCTCACCACCCTTCCTTTTCTTCCTTTTGTTTCCCTCGTCCGGCTGACCGCCGCTATTGGAGTGCGAGTCGCTGGCACTTCGAGCAGGTGATGCATCAACGAGCATTTGCACCCCTTTACTGAAACTGTAATCTCGCGCCACCAGTTGGAGGCCAAGCCTTAACGAGATTTCTCGAAGCATTGGCAATGGGCGAATTGACGTCGGCCAATCCTCCTGCAGCGCGTACCTATATCGGATCTTGACCTGTTTCTCGATGGCCGCCTTTAGCTTCGTGGGGTTGACTTCCTCAAACGAGAAATCTCCGCCGGGATACAGAGCCCGCAGGTCTTCGTCAATCTCGGCACGCGGGTTGGCATTGATGTCAACGCCCAGGAAGCAATTCAACAAATGCGCTATACAGGTACCGGCGAAGATGACAGGCAGATGGCGTAGGTAGCGATTTGCAATGTGCTTGAATGCTCGAGCCACCATTTCCTGCAATACCACCGTCGAAAATGCTTGGAGCCGCTCGCCCTTGTCTTTGGCAGCCTTTGCAAGTCGTCCCAAGTACCTGATGTTGATTCCACGCTTGTGGATGAGTTGGCAGAGAGAATAACCATCCATCGGAAAGCCAACATCGCCATCATGGAGTTCGTTGATCAGATCCGGAATGACTTTGGTTCGCAAAAACTCGCACACCGCACGCACTTCCTTTTCGTCTGCCTCGTATTCTTGCTTTTCTTCCTCAGTCTGGGGTATCTGACCACTGCACGCGTCGGGATTCAGTGCCAGGGTGAAGTCCGAAATGTCAACCCGTTCCTGCTCCAACGCCGGAGCAACCTTGGCAGGTTCGTCTTGATCCTCACCGGACTTGTTCTCTTTGCTCTCTCCTTCAGGGGCGAGGTCTTTGATTTTCTCTTCTTCGCTATTTTTGAGGTCCCCGGAATGGCCATTGGTCTGCTTTGAGCGGCGCTTGTCAACCTCTGCCCTCACAAACTCCTGCATTTTCATGTGCCAGTACATTTCCACCAGCTCTACTCGTAGGACCGACATCCGATGTGGGTACTTCTCTTCCCCGGTGTCAGCTTCGACCTCCTCGGACCAAGCCACGTCCAGTGGAGTGATACGGTAGAGATCGAGCACATATTTTCGACCATCAGTGCCCAGTAGTCCTTTGGTCTCAACACTTCCCTCCAGATCGTGTCGGCGGCCTTCCTTATCCCAAACAGCATGCTTCTTGACGTGTAGTGCTTTCGAGAGCTTCTGAAAGACCGGAACAAAAGCTTCATTCTCGGTTACAATGTCCCGTCCCTCGACACCGCCGTAGTCGATTTGATGTTCCCCGGGTTCTCGTTGCTTGAAAATCCCTGGAACGATGCTTTGGCCTACAATGCGCTTGCCAAGATAATCCACTATGACCGTGCCTGGAGTGAATAACCCATCGATGTCCAGCTGATTCACGGCTTTGACACCTGCAACGTCTTTCCCAACAGCCACTCTGGCAGCCTCATCACCACCCTCGCTGGCGAATGTCTGCACGCCGTCAGCGCCGAAGGAGTAAAATATGTTGTTATAGATGAAGATTTGCGCGTCTCTGCCTTCGGTTGGATTCAGCGGTGCCACTTCACCCCTGGCAACAAGCACGGCACCTCTTGCTGCAGCATCGTTGTAGTCGGCAAACAGTTTAGAAGTCAACCGCTCGCGGAAAACTCGGTCTTGCAAGGTCTCTCTGGGTAGTTCACGGGTGGTCTGAAACTCTTCATTCCAATCCCGAAGATTCTCCGCACCATCCGCACCTCCGATCAAGTAGGCCTCCTGGGCTCTGGTGGGATCTGGCTGATGTTGGCTTCCCTGTGCATAGTAAGACGGGACGATCCAGGGATTTGCGGGAATCGCGTTCTGAAACGGGAACGTGGTGAGGAGGTCTTTGCTGCCGTTGATCTTCTGCAGTTCAACGAAGGTTTCATTGAAAGATGGCGACAGAGCAGATATCAAGGACAGCAGAGAATGAGCACTGTGGTTCTTGGGGGCGGGCCTCGGGAAGGGATCAAATTTGTTGCTGGAGGACTTGTTGACATAGAAGCCCGAGACGGTACCAGTGATCTGGTGTTGCTCGCCTTCGTTGGTGGTCAGCTGTAGATAGAGCAAGTGGCCTCGCTGACGAAGGTGGTATGGAGGAGGATTCCATTGAGAGACTGAGAGCGACTTGATTGTCCTTGGCAAGGTGTCCTGGTGGGATGGTAAGATGGTGTCAAGGGACACCCGTCCGTCGACCTCATAACCCGCCAAAGGATTGTCTTCCGTCTTGCTGGCGGGAGCATGGACAGAGCCGAACTTGTCATCATGCAGGGACAAACCGGCGCAGATGCCATGAAGCTGATCGGATCGGTCTCCGGTGGCGCCAATGAGTTCCCGTATGCGGACGACGTGCAACCTAGCCTCTTTCTCAGTGTACGGATCTTCGACCAAAACAATCTCGTCGTCTGGCTTGAGGTCCTTTACCTCTGACAGCTCGACAAAATCATTGATCCTCTGACCATTGTGCTCGAGATGGAAACAGGTGTACTGGAAGGTATCGGGGGTCTCGACAATGGACTGACGGACATCCTGCACCTGCTCTTGGCTCGTCACCATTATCGTCTGCTTGTAGGGCTTGTGCGGCAGCTTGACGGTGACCTGGAACAGTGCACCCGCATTTGCATCATCGTGATGAGCATGGTCGTGGCTGTGGTCGTGGTCGTGATGGTGGGTGTGGGTGTGGGTGTGGGTGTGGGTGTGGATTTGATCGTGCGCGTCGTCATTGACACCGTTTACCCCGTTCGTGAGGGTGGAAGCTGTCTCAGCTTTGGTCGGGACCTCTGTTACATCTGTATTTGCGTTAGAGGGTCAAATGGTGATGGTGGGCGAGCTACAGCAGACCTGGTGTTGTCCTCACGTCACCATTGGAATTGTCCATTAGGAAGAATGTCAGAGCAGAATGCAATACCACCGTGCTGTACAGTCAAGACCAATGCGAAGGAGTGGAAAGCCAGAGGGCAACCTGACGAAGAAAGAACGAAGGAATATGTTACAAGAAAGGCGATGCTGGGGCGAAAAATTAATGTACAGCAAAGAAACTGTGACAGATGCTGGGAGTCGGTTTGAGGAGAAGGACAATAAATTTTTGAAATGAGTATCGACAGCACCATGCATTACCGCAGTAATCGCCGCGAAGCCGGTGTTCCAATTGGATGGCGAGCAGCATCCGGAGACCTGGAAGCTGCCCCGAGGGACTTTGCTCGGGTTACGCCGGGTGTTGCGTGGTTGGTGGTAGCTCAAGCGGCGTCGCTTTTGTTCCCGTTAAGACCCCTGCCTACTGTAGGTAGGAGTCTTGGGAGTCTCAGTTAATAAAAAGGCCGCATGCCCAGGGGGGTACCAGGGGCACTAAGCCCATTAGGCCCAACGAAGCTTCCTAGCGTGTCCCGAAGGAACCTCCCTGAAGCCCGGCACGAGGCGAATTTAGCAGTCACGCGACTTGAGAGCATCTTTCACTGGCACGTTCAATATCCCTTTTGGTTGACACAAGACGACTTTGGGAGTTTGCATCTGACCTGGCTAGTCCTGGTTACGGAATGAAACACATACTACAAGTACAACATGGTTAACGCGCAAACGGGCAGCTCGAGAATTACTTCCCGCCTACGAACCCCCATAGCACACTTTTGAAGATCATACTTGGAGGTAAAGGCTAATCAAAGACTTGCCCATCCCGCCGAGCACGTGCGAGCATTCAATCCTCTCTGGGGATCGGCCTAGTGAGCCTCAGCCACAGCCGCTTCAAAGCTCCCCCTTTAACTTCTTGCCCGCCACAGGCATTGTAAATAATATTAATGTCTTGTTCTCCGTAGTCATCCATTTCAGAGCTCTTACTAGTCCTTCCTTGCGAATTCATTTCTTCCACTCATTTACCGAGCTTGCTGTTGCACTTCGCTTTGTCTTTCTCTCTCGCGATCAATCTCGCGTCATCTGGGATACACCAAACTCCGTGCTAGGAACCCTGCTGGATCAGGCGCATAGCTTCCATCATGAGAACGGTGCAAAGGGCGGTCGCCAGGCCTCAATTAGTCTCGTCGCTCGTCCGAGGCCGCCCATTGGCACCTAGGCGGTCACACCCTCGTCCTTTTTCCCAGCAATTTGGACCCGCAAGCAACATACCAGGGGTCGATCAGGACGAGGAAGAACCGTCAAAGCCCTCGAAGTCGGAACCAGAGCCCAAAAGCCGCCTGGGACCGACCTTTTCCAGAGCGTTTGAGGCGGCAATGACAACATTTGCATCAATCGCCGTTCTTGGCTTGGCTGGTTACTCGTACCACGTTTACTACAAATCTCTGGTGCTGCGCAAGATAGAAAAGGCCTTTGAACCGGGCGACCCTATGTTGGAGCTTGCATCACCAGCAGAGCCCCACGCCGCTCCTCGAGAACAACCAGTCGATGACACTGAGCACTGGATTGCCCGCCCCGAGCAGGCCAAGATCAACACCATTATTAACGGGGAATCAAAAGGCAGATATTATCTCCTTATTGGCGAAAAGGGTACCGGAAAGTCTTCCATGCTACTAGAAGCAATGAAGGAGAAGAATGGGGAGGGAGTGTCAATGTTCGAAGCTCACGCCGACCTTGAAATCTTCCGCATTCGACTCGGAAAGGCGCTGAACTATGAGTACCACGAAGATTATATCGGGTCGTTATTTTCAATACGCGGGCCACGGGACACCACCGCTCTGCTTGACATTGAACGGGCGTTCAATAAGCTCGAAAAAGTCGCTTTGGCGCACAGAAACCGAATGGGCAAACCGGGTCGGAAAGGCCCTCTGATTCTCATCGTCAACAGCGCCCATCTGATCCGCGACAATGAAGACGGGAACGACCTGATCGAACTGATGCAGCAACGTGCTGAACAGTGGGCCGCGGCAAACCTTATCACCATGGTCTTCAATTCCGACGACTTCTGGGTCTATGAACGCCTCCGACGCTACGCTACGAGAATGGAGGTGATTCCAATCCTGGATCTCCCAAAGACTCGCGCGATTGCTGCGTTGGAGAGATACCGCGCTAGATACTTCCCGGAACAGAAACGTGATCCCGAGATCCTCAAGCAGGTGTACGACCTGGTGGGCGGTCGCCTTAACTTCCTCAACAGGGTCGCCAAAAGCTCCGACATGCTGAAAATGTGTCGACAAATCAACGAAGCAGAGAAGACATGGTTCCTGAACAAGTGCGGTATCCTCGGCGAGGAAATGGACGACGACGTGATGGACCAGCAGAAGTATGCCAGTGCAGCTATGGTGCTGGCAAAGGCACTTGTGGACAGAGAAAAAGACATGGAGTCCAGTTACGACGACGAGCATGGGCATATTTTGCCACAAATCCCTCTCTACGTTGCTCGCCAAATTATGACCCGAGCGGATTTTATCCAAAGCTACGACCACGAGAATATCTTCACCATTGACAGCAGGGCCATGGTCCGAGCCGACAGCGTGCCCATGATGAACGCATTCAAGGAAATCTGTGCGGAGCCAGGGTTCAACGACTATCTGGAAGCCACGCTCGACCGGATCTCGGCCATTGAAAGTATCAACAGAACCAAGGAACTCACATTCAAAGATTTATGGATTGAACAGAAAGGAGAGCAGAGGGGCAAATACTCGTTTGTAACGAAAGATGCTCGGGGCCGAGAGACTGGGACTATTGAAATGAGAGTGCATCCAGACAAGCCGCCCGAGGAAGATGACGACTGAGAAGGACAGAATTGATAAATTACTTACCGATAGCTTACCTTGTTGTTCTCCTGGCTTGCCCAACTTGCCTTCCTATCCTGGTACCACAGCTTGAAGGACAAACCATGTGAGCGCCTCAATGGGCATGAAATAGATGAACTGCAGGACCAAGGACTGGCTAAGAATGATGGGCTATTTGAGCGATGGATACCTAGGCATCCAATATTATTGCCAAGGTTGTCGGGCTAGGTCCGTTACTCCCGGCTTGCCTTCTTCTCCTGGTTCCCATCACCAGCGGTTTGGGTTCCAGACAATACACACACTGCCGAACCATGTCGCGAGGCCAATCGTCACCGTCGAGTTCCGAGTCAGAGCTCATCCAGGTGCAACCAAGGGCGGAGTAGTCTATCCCACAACCTGGGCAGTTATTCCTGTTGTTGGAATATAGGGCGATCCATCTTTTCAAGTTTCCAGCGGACGGGGGTTGGCCGCGGTCGAGAGGGAAACGCGGCTGTTGGACTTCCAAAGTCAGCAAGTTGTGGCGGGCAGTAATGGGGAGCATTTCATTCCGCTTGGATCTGCAGCCAAAGCACAGCCACTCAGAAGACGGTTGGTCGCGGACGTCCTCGCTTTCTCTCCAGCCACATTCACATCGCCTCGGAGCCTGGGATTCTGTGCGGCCTCGGTGGAAACGCTCACTGCAGGGACAGCAGTAATGGACTTCATCAGATATCCTCGACCGGTTCGACTTCAGGCGGGCTAAGAAGACGCAGGAGATGCAAATGAACTTCCCACAGGCAGAGGTACCGCCTGTGTTCGGAGAACCCTGACCATAGCACAGTTTAACAAGCAACCTATCAGAAGTCATCATATGACATTGATCGCAAGTGATGACCCGCAGCCCCGCGAAATAAGGATCTTTGGTGTCTTGTCTGCGCGGGTTGTAAGGATATGGCTTCAACAACTCGGCGGTGGTCTTGCAGGTCATCCGGAGTCGGGCGTAGTCGTACTTGTTGAGAACACCGGCTCTGCGCAAACCATGTTCAAAGGGTGCGATATGACTGAGGACGCTGACGAAATCTGGTTTTTGGTCCCGAAGGAGCTGGGAAGTCACCGGAACTGTTGGGTCTGGTTAGGGAGGGCTCAATCTGGGTATGGCGATGGTGCTTACCAGGGGATTCCTCATCTGCCATGTTTGTGTCTGCGCTATTCGAACTGGTAGGGAAAGATGGAGGAAGCAGAAGATGACGGCGTTCTTGGAAACAATATTTAAAGTACAATGGTGTTGTGCCTGGCCTTTGACGCAATCTCAGTTTTGGTGGACCACAGTCCTTTGGCATTCCAAGGTCTCTTGGTAGGCCATTGTCGATTGTAACGCCAGGTCGCTTTGTTTCCGAGACCGAACACGGCTGCTCCTATTCGAGGACAAGTGTATTGTTTGCTTACCTTTGGGGCACCTGGACAAGTCGAGCCCGACTGCTGATCGAAATCTCGAGCTCTTGTGTGAGACGGTATAGTTGATAACCGGGTTTTATTTTGTTCTTTGAGTAGCCTGATTGCTTTGGAGTTGAACAAAGTCGCTGGTGCATGTGTGTTGGTGACCTGGTGCACTCGAACCAATCACGTCACGATCGCGAAAGAGGTTGTTTTGTTGTCACAAAGTCACCACCACCACTACATTCTTCTTCCTCCTCCCTCCTCCACCAGCCACTGACTTTTCCTACAATTCGGCTCACCAACCCCCCTTCCCCCCTTCCCCCTCTCGACAACAAGTCTGTTCTTAATCTTGTACTGTCGCTGTGGCCGTGACGACAATATCTTGATGCTCGACGACTTCCTCGAACTCGCTACCACCCTTGTGCATCCAGAGCACGAGCCGAACCTCTCTGCTCGCGCCGGGCCCAGCACATCCACCACAATCATGGCTCCTCCACGAAGCCGCCATACCAAATCCTCGAGCGTCGCTTCCAGCAGCAGCGCAGCCGATGTCGCAAACGGTATCGCAGCAACTCCAGGCTCGAAAGCCGCCCCTTCTGACACCATCAAGGTGACGCGCCCACGCCGTCCTTCGCGCTCAACCTTGTCGCCTGCCGGTTCTCCAGTCGTGGTCATCCCAAGGCCGCCGTCGCGGATGGAACTTCCGAGCACCACAAAGTCCACGGTCGCGGAGGCTAAAGGATTTGAACCCCTGAAGTTGGCAGCCACTGTAGTGTTGAGCACGCTCTTGGAGGCAGGGTTGCAGACTGGGGCGTCAATGGTCGGCGTGGGTGACCTTGGAGGAGTTTCGAGGCGGCCGGATATGTGGACTGAGGTGCTGGGATTGCTAGGGTGGAAATTGACCAAGTTGGGCATATTCTGGGTTGGCGATTATGATGGTATGTCATTGCAGTTGCGGCCTCGTCTCTCAAAGCTCGGGGAGAACTAACCGTGTCAATCTATAGCATACGACGTTGCCTCCCTTTCCCTGCTTCTCGACACCCCGCCTGCCCTCCTGCTGGGCCTCTTTTACCAGATATCTCCCATCACACTGACGTCGACGACTCTCTCCTCGATGATCGCCAACTCTCTGCCATATTATTTCCTCCGTCCCTTGTCGCCCTCTCACCACCCCGACAGCGCGCCGAAATCCAGTCTCCGAAACCGTCCCATTCTGACCGACCCATACACCACCATTGCGACATCTCTCCTCGCAGCAGCCATCTTCGCTGTCCTCCTTGAAGCCAGTTTCGCAACTTTCCTGCCAACCTGGCTCATTGTATACTTCACGGGTCTGAGGACGCTAGAACCCGCACACCTGGGTCCCGCCGGTCTCCCTACCCTCCTGCTCACCCTGATCCCAGCGGGCTGGGCCTGCATGGAATTCCTCTTTGCTCCGTCAACAGCGGTCGCGGGGGTTCCTGCCTCTGCAACCACGGTTGCGATCAAGGGCCCAGCGTTTGATCCCGCCACAGCAACTTTCTGGGGACATGTTTACCACAACGCGTGGGGATGGTACTCGGCACGCCAGAAAGAACTGATCGGTCGCACGGCGTTGTTGACCGGGTTGATGTTTGCGGAGACCGTGCTAACGCTTTGGGGCACTGTAGAGGGAGTAGAAGCCGAAGGGGCCCTGGGCTATGCTGGCGTGTGGGCTTTGGGATGTGTGGTTACAGGGGCGGTCTTGGACTGGGTCGGAGGGCCAAGTGATTGATTTCTACCAGTTGGCTTGTTCCTTCCCCGGCTAGTGGGTGTGGGTGCCCCTTGAGGCGTTAATGACTTGTATGGTATTAATTCGGTACATGGATGGGGACATGGGATTTGAGCGGAATACTCTACGTAGGGGAAATGTAAATACCTAGGTAGGCACTGGAAATGTCCTTCTTTTCTCTCTTTGTTTATTCGTGTCTTCTTTTCATCCGTTTGAACTTGGTTCCCACTCCCATGTGGTAGCTAGACCTATCCTTTTCCCATTTTCCTTTACGACGAGGCAGAAACAGAGGCTTTAGAGGTTCATTCCGGCTCAGGTCTTTTGATTGTTTCCTTCATACTTTCTTACGTTCTGTCTCCCATTCTTTTCTTTGTTACTCCCTTTCTCGCCCTCCTTCCTTCTTTCGATCTTTCTTTTTCTCTCATATTTAATACCCAATCAATCATTTCGAAACCCGGTCTTTGAGACCTGGGGGTTTATTGGAGCGCAAAGCTTGGAAGACGCTACGCCACGCCATACCCTTCGAGCCTTGTGTATCCAGGACACCTTAACGTACTCTATACTTGCTCTCCGTAAAAATGCGTACATACGCACGTTGCCGGACATAACCAAGCATGGCGATAATGGAGATGGTACGGGAATGGATTCGGGCATGCATCGGAGTCCGGTGTGGAGAGGGATATGGCGATGAAAGCATCACCGACACGGGTACGCAGACGGCGTACATATGCGTGTGGATGTGAGTGGATAAGAGGCACGGACACGGACTCGGGCATAGGGCATGGGACATGGTATGCTTGACTCATTGAGAGTGAGTGAGTGTACGATGTCTGAGACTTCAGCGCACAGACGGAGTGTTCGCATTCATGCGCGTGTACTTGCACCCACGGACCAAGGACTCGTATACACTTCAATGAATATTTACAGACGTGCCCTTGCTCTCTCACACCTTGACATGGCCCTGCAGTATTACGGCCCTCATCTTGATGGAAATGGAAATGGATGGATCTATCCACTCAATTAATCACTTAACCAATCTATGAATCGATAGATGAATCGATCGGGCAGGCAGGTCGACAGGCAGATTCAGTCTCTTGATTGATTGTATGGAATCATATTACCCTAGGAACCTGATACAAAGGTGCATACAGACAACGCAAATAAGAGTAAGTCCCACTAGTTCTAGGATGGGCGAGCGTATCCTATCACTGACAATAATGAATTGGTTTGGTCTTTCAATCCCCTGTTATTCTTCTCCTTCTGCCCCTCCGTTTGCTCAGGCGTTAGGTTCAAGGGCCTCCACTTCCAGAGCCTCGAGATTCAATGACCTCGTTCTTCCCCATCTACGGTACACAACTAGGAGTCCATCTTGGGGATCGACACCAGAAGGGCATGACAGGCGCAGTTCCGCGTTCAATGCGCTCAGATTTGCTCCCGGTCCGTCGTTATCACTGGCATCCGCATTCGACGAGCCAAATTGGCCGTCTTCCTGGTAACTTTTCCCGCAAGTCTAGAGGTTGCTGGCTCGGTGCGGTGGGCATCAATCCTTCCCTGGCGTGCGCCCTATCTCCATTGGTCATATCATCATGTTTGATTGTCATGCAAGATCTCCAACACATTGGAATACTCCATAAATAGGCCCCTGAGCCTGCCGGGCCCCGAAATCTTGCATCATGTGACTCCGTTTCTCGCGATCTACCACGCCCCAGCGATGCAGACGGCTTTCCAAAAACAAATCCCAACGTTTACCATGCAATCCCCATACGCATAGGAAAGTTGGAAAGGAGATAGTCAGATCAAGTTGAGGCCTCGGTATTCCTCCTCTCGCGCGTCCTGCTTCGTCCTCCTTTAATGCTCTTGACTCGACTGAGGAAACCAGCAGCGCCGGACTTAACATCATCAGGCGGTGGGCCCGTACCCTCCGAAGTCAGTCGCCTTTCGAGACCTAGTCCAGCTCGTTTCGGGCTTGACGGTGCTCGGGCGCGACCAGTATTCTTTGCTTGTTCTTCTCCGAAGGCGATCTGGGCGCCTTTCTTCTCGAATTCCTTGTCGTGGTCCTTGAAGAACGGGTTTGACCCATTCTGCTCTGATTTGCTCGTCCCCATTGGGCTGGTCGGGGTTGCTGTTGGCTCAGGCGAAGTCATGCGGCCACCCTCGGCGATTTTTGGGCGCACAGCTTTGATTCTCTGTGCCAGACTCTTCTTGCGCGATAGCCCAGCAGCATTTGCCTGTTCTGCTGCTTCTTGCTCGCTGTCGCGGCGTTGGATCGCGGCACGACTTGCAGGCGCACCTTCCAAGAATGTGCTTGTTCCAAGACCCGCTGTCTCGCTGCCATGCAAAGGTTCGGTTCTGGCGGTAGGGTTGAAGCTGGCGCTTCTCTCCGGTTGTGGTCTTCGAAAATAATCCCCGTCGTCGTCGTAGACTGCTGCGTCATTATAGTCGAGATTTGCTTCTCGTCCGGTACCGTGATATTGATCCAGATTGAGTTGTTTATGGACGGGACCGGAGCCACCAAGTTGCATGTTCAACGAGTCTTTGGGAAAAGCTTGCATGGGAGCCTGCTTGGAGCCTTTGCGGTTGCGATGGGGATTGCAGGCGTCGAATGGACCATCGTGGTGGAATACTGCAGCAGTCAGAATCGAGATAGTCAAAACAGGGTTGCTAACTTACAGCCGGTGCCGTAAATGCTCGTGACATCCAATTTATCGATGATATCCAATCTTGCGTTTGGCTTCTTTGATCTATGTGAGCTTTTCCCCTCCCGTAACTTCCTTTCTCGTCTCCTTTTTTCTGCCTCGGGATCTAGATCTCTGGGTTTCTCTCTGATGGAGGATTCGGAGTTGCGCCGTGGCGGCGGACGTCGTTCGCGCGGACGGTTCGGCTCTGGCGGATCTGCAAAAATGTCAAGCTCATGTGCAGCTCCAAGAGGTTTCCCTTGCTGTCGGCGACGTTCTTCTTCTGAATTGCTGGGCCTATGGCGCGGCGGAGGTCCGCGAGGGGGATACGGTCGAGGTGCGATATTTTCCCGTCTGGCGGCGCCGTTTACACGAGGCTGCGGTGGCTTTGCAGGTTCGCTTATATCGAGGCTTGCCTACTCTCTTGTCAGGAAGGGCAATCGGCAAAAAAAAACAGATCAACATACAAATATGTCGGCAGTCTTGTCGGCCATGTCAGGGCGCTTTACCCCCATTCCTGTGCCAGTTGTAGGTGTGGTGGCATTGTTGGGGGTGTCCGGAGACGAGATCTCATTGGAGTCGAGAAAGGGATTTGTCGAGATAGGTCTGGTGGAGGTCTTCTCTGAGACAAGATTGCGGAAGGGATTCTTGGACGCGAGAGAGGTCGGGCCGCGATCTGTGGAACGGGGATCAGTCATGTCGCTGACACCAACGGCAATTGAAATGGGGTAGAGTTGGCGCAGTTGCCAGGTGAGCAACAATAAATAGCAACATACGAGTAGAGAACAAAGGCAAAGAAAACAAAAAGCACAGTCAGGGAGCGCCGCGTGATCTTGACATACCAGCCAAAGGTGCAGCTTGAGCCATTGTCTCGAGATTCGTTCCGTTGTCAGATGCCGACTGCGCAGATGAGCATATGGCGGTCTGTCAGTGTCTTCAAGACACAAACGACCACAATTGACTGAGGACGAGGATGTAGGGTCGAAGGTAGTGAGTGCTCTGGCTTCTTGGAAGGAGACGGATTCCAAAGATAGTTAATGTGGTCTGGATGGCGGGCGTCTGGGCGACTCTTCACCGTTTCAGGAGAGACAATTACCGACTTGAATGCAGAACCCGAGAACCGTGTGTCGAGTGGCCAAGGGGCGCAGTAAGGGTAAAGCTGCGTGTTCGAGACGATACTGGAAATAGGATATGTTGGCAGTGATTTTGTGCAGTTCTGGAGATGCGAGACACTAGGATGGTAAGTTGGCTTAGTAGTTAAGTAGCAAAGGTGTGTGTTGTCGGGAAGAATTCTGAGAAGGGCCTCGAGGCGGTTTAGGGTCCGAACCCGGCAGGATACAGAAGGAGGGGTGGTGCAAGGAGTTTGGGAGTGTTGGTAGGGGGCCTCCGTGGGCTTGGGGCGCAGCCAGCTCGTCACTTTAGCCAAAACTACCGCTAAACTGGCCAAAATATCCACTCGCCACGCCAGCACTGGGCAACACTGCACTATCGACCCTCCCCAAAAGTTGGGGGAGGCGGCGAGCCGGTAGACCAAGAGAGGAGCGACTGACGCCACACCACGCTACAATGAAACAGACACTTCAGAATTCAGAGTTACGAGTTACTGATCAAGATCTGTCCATGGCATTCTTGTTGATGTATGTATGGCAAGTTTTCTCCGTCCGACTGACTGCGCCTGGATTCTTTACCTTCACTAGCTGTTGGGATCTTCACGGCCCCCTTGGTCAACAACGGTCGTCGCCCATTTGTTGGGTCAACAATGAGATCACGCCTTGTCGGTGGTGTCTGCGCTCTGGTGTACGCGGTACCCAGAGCCTAAGCTGACTGGGTGAATTGTGAGAGGGTCTTCGACCAGTCCAGCATCTTCGTCCTCCTTTGAACCCTGTCCCAAAGCCTCACTAGTCCTTGATCAGCCCTCCATCTCCAGGTCCGCTATTGAGCTACCAGCAAGCCAGCTTTGTACTGGCCTCAACCCACCCTCGACTTGCCCTCACATCCTGTCACTGAACGGCACTGGTTGCACGGCACAGATCACCAGCGTTGAACCCCTGTTCGAACTCAAATCTGACACGCATACCTTCCTCAACACCGCCGCGAACCATTTTTGCCTTGGTCCACCTCCAACACAAAAAAAACAACAAACCCCCGTTCTTTCAAGAGAACGAACGTTCGGGCCATCAAAGCCAGGGCTGAAATACTCATACTGGTTGTTTTAACACACCTCTGGTCTCGATCTTCCCGCTATAACCCTACGCCGAGCTACTGTTCAAGCAGGTCACAGGTGACAGAGTGGCCCACTTTCAGACCCGGTCTGTTTCAACTTTTGCATCGGCTCTGCCTGTAATTGCGCGCCCTCACAATTAATAAGATCTAAGCGCGTGGGCTATCGATAGAAGAATTACCAAGACAATGATGGCCAGCAAATTTTAAGGATTCTGCTGTCTGGATCATACCCAGCAATCACCACTGGCTAGCCTTGCTGATGCACAAGGAATTTTTGTTTTCGATAATACGCTTGGATTTCGACTGAAGGAGAAGGTTCATCGCTATGGACGCAGGAATTCCTCCAACCCCGCTGTCTCACCGTTTCACTCTCGAACTCGAATTCGTGCTATGCTTGTCGAATCCCCTCTACCTTCAATACCTGGCCTTAAATTTCCCTCATCTACTGAACAAGCCGACGACATCACCAAGTGTGACTGAATTGGACGACTCGGACGCGGCTCGATTCGCAAGGTACCTCAAGTATCTTTACAACTATTGGCGCACCCCTGAATACGCCAAATATCTCACTCATCCTGGAGCAACACTACGGAGCCTCGAATTGCTCCAGCAAGAACAGTTTCGAAAGGACATTATACGTCCAGACGTAATCGCGAAACTCTTCGAGACAGAGACTGGACTGCTAACTACTCCAGACAAAGCCGACGAAGGAGATCCGTCCACACAGCAAGTCTCTGGAGATTTTGGACATTAGCATCATTTAGATGCCACACTCCTCATGGTCACGAAGACTCTCATTGGCCATTTGCCTGAGGGAAGGCTCTCGATGATTACGAATAAAGGCCGGTCTCCCGAAGGTCCAAAAAGTCAGGAGATGTTTGTGCGATGAAGTGTTAAATGGCCTGTTTTTTCTGATACGCATACCGCCACAGGCCGAAACGCGGACCAAAACACGGAGGAGAACTTTATATCCTCTTCATATCAAGCGAGAGGCAGACGTCGGTCCATGCAACATTATCTGCGTTATGTCCACAGATATCATTCCCTGCGAGCGGAAGCTGGAAGAAGGGACCAGGATGGTTTGTTACTAATGCGACCAATCTCCAAAACGGGCAATTGAAAACATCCCATACTTGCGATCGTCCAGTTTATTTGTCGTGACATGTCAGCCCCTTATTTCAAAGCAACTATGGCAAAGCCTACGAGAACGGGAGCAATATGTGAATAGCCACCGAGAAAATGAAGAGATAAACGTGTCGACGCCGTTCACTGGACAGCTACTCAATTTGCCGGGGCTGGCAGAGAGATAGGGTTCAACTGCTGCACCATTCCGATCGCAGATATGGCGGGCTACGGAAGGCCGGTGGTTCGAGCCGTCTTCGACAATCCTCCCATCAATATTCTGGATCACAAAGTCTTCTCCGATTTGCAAGCGTTCTTGACTGGCCTCAAGAAAGACCCGAACCCGCCAAAGGTTGTAATTTTCTCTTCGGCCAATCCGAAATTCTTCTTCTCCCATTACGATCTCCATATCCTTAGCGGATCGTCACCTTTACCGCCGCCCCTTGATCCGGAAGAAGTTACTGGGAAGTTCGTCGAAAGTGCTCGCATGATGTCGAGTATGGGTGTGGTATTTATTGCGGAAATATCTGGACAGTCTTTGGGTGCCGGAAATGAAATATTGCTGCAAATGGACATGCGTTTTGCCGCTCCTGGGACCAAGCTTGGTAGTCTCGAAATAGGACTAGGCATGCTTCACGCTGGCGGAGGCAGCCAATATCTCACAAAACTCATTGGGCGTGGAAGGGCGCTGGAATACCTCCTGTCTGCAAACACGGTAGATGCAGAGACAGCCGAGCGCATCGGTTGGGTGAACAAATCATTTCCTTCCGTTGAAGAGATGACAACCTACGTCGATAAGCTTGCAGGTCGCATTGCTTCCTTCCCGGCCGCTGCACTGGCAGCCACAAAGGACTCTGTGAACGAGCAAGCGCCGTCGGAGGATGCGCCCAACAGAGACCTTGGCAGAATCACAGCCCTTGCCCAGACTTCAGAGGCACAGATGGCGTTGACCAAGTTCTTGGAGCTTGGAAACGATCAGCAGCCTGGACCGTGGGAAGATGGTCTCAATGACAACTTGCTGAGACTGTGGCAGTCATAAGTGATATGTGGGTCTGGTGATAGCCAGAGGCAGGTCAAGAATACTCCGGCGGCCGAAATCAATGGATGGATGAATTGACATATGCTCGCTGAAATTTGCAAATAAACAGGAACGACATGATTGGGATGCAAGGCACCAGCTAGGCCATGCAGGTACCATCACGCTTTGTCCGCTTTTGATGACGCCATTTGTTTTGAGCGCATCATTAAGGGACGCGGGCCAAAATTTAGGACCTTTGAAGATAATACAGAACCAGTAAATAGGAACCTGCAGGATCTGCTCGGTACATATACCGACCAGGCCTGCTAGCTGCGGTATTTGGAATTGTCTGCACCCACAAAGTTCTCAAAAGAACGATGTGCGCCTCTGCCAGCTCGGGAAGTGGGCGATGAAGTGCGCACCGCACCGGATAGAGTGAGAGCCGCGGTACGCCACACTGACACGACACTGGGGTAAAGCCCACCGGCCCAACCTCGCTGGCACCACTCCTCCCCCTCTGTTTCACAAGTCTGTTTACCGACTACGAGGTCTTGAAACACCCGCAACAAGACTCTCTACCTTTACGTCCCAGCGATCAATTTCTTTTTTCCATTCCCCCCTTCTACTGGAATCTGCAGCGCGATTCAGAACCTGGATTCCATTTCACTCCACGATCCGTCAACAAGACCTCAAGCGACGTTCTACCGCCACCATCTAACCACTCCGTCAATCCTGCCGTTGTTTTGCTGGACTGACAGCAATACCTGCTGGCGTTTCCAAGAACAACATATATCAATTGCCGAATCCTTGCTAGAACGAACGCCCTTGCGAAATACGACCGGTAAAGAGATCGCTGCTGAAGACGTTTGCTACACTCGAATAGCGGACTTCTCTCTGGGACGCAAGAGCAAGAGCAAGAGCAAGAGCGAGAGCAAGAGCAAGATAAAAATTCTGGCAACAAAGAAGGGCAGAGCATATACCCCGACATCGTCTCCAAGTTTTTGGCTTACACCCGCGGTCACGATTGCGCTGGCAGCTTCGAGGCGACATGGTGTCCACGAGACATCACCCCAGACCCTTCCCCGAGCCAGCAACACCCAGTGCAGCAACCCGATCCAATGCCTCTGACTCACCCTCCAAATCTCCCTCGCCTCTCCATTCGGATGACTCAGTCACCGTTTCGTCTTCGGCTTCTCGAAAGCGCCGATCAATTCGATCCTTCAATGCAAAGTTGTCAACCTCATCGACCCACCTTTACTCGCATACGGTACCACCCCTGCTGTTGATCTGGCTGTTCGTCTCCCTTCCCCTGGTCATATGGGATACGGGGTATATCGCACTTCGCCCACACTCGATGCCTGGGGGAAAATTCCACACTCCCGTTTGGTCGCTTTATGCTCTGTATGGTACGGTGGATTATGTATATGGCTGGCCGGCGTGGGACGGCCATGTGGGCTTCACAGCGGCACAGGCTTCATTGAACGTCATTGAGACAGTCATGTACGTCTACTACCTGAGCACAGTATTGAGCAACGGTGCAGAAGGCCTCCTGAATTGTCGTACCCTATGGGGATTTTTTCTGGGTGAGATGGACAAGTCAGTCAGTGGGCCCGGTGTGGCTACGGCTGTCCTCGTCCTGTTCTCTGCCGCTGTGATGACTCTCAGCAAGACAATCCTGTACTGTACGTGACACCTATTAGCTCTTCTCATGGCTCAATTTGAGATGACCTTATGTGAGCGGAGACATTGATGCTGACATCTGGACCAAACAGGGCTCAACGAATATTTCTCGAATTTTGCCAACATTGGCCACAACTCTATGTATAACCTTGTTTTCTTGTGGATCATCCCCAACGGTCTCTGGCTGATTTTCCCGGCCTACATGATATATGTGCTCGGAAAGGAGATGGTGGCTGGGATGGAGGGCACTCGAGCAAAAAAGGAAGAGTGACAGGAGGCTAGTGGAGGGGCGGTCAATAGAGAGAGGGTGGTATCTGATGATGGAGACTACTTCCGACGTTTTCATGCTTTGCTCGGTCCTCTCGATTGCCGAAGCCACGAGGTCTCTGAAGCTGTGGCCGAGAGAGTATAGGTAGGGTCCTGCTGCTGCTGAGGGGCGGGGGATGACCAAGAGATGCCAGAAAAGCCAAGAAGGTGCGGAGTGCCGGAATTGGGCCTCTCTATTAGCCTGATGGCAGCCGTTTCCTGTCATGCTGGGAAGACATCCCAATGACCGGAGATGTGTTTGTGCAACATGCTTGGGTTACAACCGTGGATGAATGGGCTTGCGGGTTCTTGTCCGGGAATATCAACGAGGAACCCGGCAGCGGCAGCCACCAGGTCGGAAGGGAGCCTAGGAACCTGGAGTCTTGGGCTCACAAGATTCCCTGGGGAGTTACACCGGGGTTTGCGCTATTTGCAGGAGACGGCAGCATTGCCACTCGGCCCTTGTACAAGATGCACTGGATGAATGGGCCGGGAAGACGTCTCGTAGGGATGCATTGTCCTGCCGAAGCGAGCACTGTGTTGTGGAGAGGGAGTACCGGGAGTGGGTGCCTAGATATGTCGTGAGAAAACAACAGCATCTGGAGCCGATGAATACATACCTACTTGTATGTAAGGTAGCAAGGGGACAAGAGGTGACGCCCGGCGGCGCACCGACAGGGCCGCATTGCAGGGAGTGGCAGATTACAGAATAATGTGATTCGACAGAGGGTTACAATTGGCAGCCTAGGCCGCACACATTCCAGCGATGCGTAAGTCCGGATGGAATGGCTTCCCCAGAAAGGACAACCAGAGCAAATAGGATAAACATCGGCCATTAAGCGGATACAATGGAGCCATGATTTGCGGGGAGCTTGAAGCCCATCGCAGCCACATCTCATCTCCGGTGCTGCTCACCTTTCAAAAAGAGCGGAGGATGCGAGGATCTGCAACGCCATCATGGCCCGGTGTCCATCTGATGCATTGAAATTTTCAATTCGGATTACGGAGTCCCAGTCCCAGTCCCATTCACCAAGCTACCCAGACGGTTGAAGCAAAGGCTCAGAGCTCAATCACTCTCTACTGCGGGGTCCAGCGTCACCGACATGACCTATTGAGACGCCCGTGGTCCATCCGCCGACTGTCTTCAACCACTCTCTTTCCTTGCTTCGCCCTTGTCGTGACATGGGGAATGCAACATCGCCCTCATCCACATGCCGCTTCAGGCACCGGCAATACATCCCTCAAAGTCACAGTATGGATCGCCTGCAGGATCGCGTCCAGGATCGCCACTTGTTTGTGCAGCTTCTCCATCACAAGGCCCTTCCCACCCGCTACCAGACAAGGCCACCGCATGCTATGCCACGGGCATCCCAGGCCCGGTCCATGCTCTTTCCTTTGCTCCTTCCTCATTCATGAGCTCCCTCCAGCCCCGTCAGCTCCTTGCTTCCTCAGCTCGCCGACACCCACCACCACCAGGGTCCCCATGGAGCTGTGTGACTCCCGGCGCAAGAGGAGGGAACAAGAAAACAAGACACTCTAGAATGACATCTACACTGACATAACCCATACCATCTAGAACCTGGGCGCTCAATATTCAAATACCACCGAACTTCTTCGATTGTCCACTCATTATTCACTCTTTCTTCCTGTCACCCGCAACTCGTCTCTTCTCCCGCGGTGTGCTCCCTACTCGACCATTTCGGCCCTCTGCTCTATCGATCTACGACTGCCCGGTCCCGGACCATCAGTTCGTATCGTCCCCTTGGCTGAGCCCAACAGGACCGCCTACAGAGTTCCGACTGGTTGTCGTCAACACGAGCTTCCGAGAATCAGCCTAATAAACCCCTGGTGCCCTGGCAAGATGTGGCTTACGGAGACGGTTGTGGCGGCACTGGTAGCGTTGCCTTATCTGCATCAGATTCAAGCCAGCGTAAGTGCACGATGCTTTCCGCGCCCCTTATATGCCCTCATTAAGCCCAACCATTCCCGGACAAATGGGCTCTATTTCCTTGTCAAATTGTCAGATTCACGGCCCCTGGACCTCGGGGTCTGTCAAAAGGGAAAAACAAAAAAAAAAACCCCCGCTCCCCAAAATCCAAAATTATGCCATGATGCTCCAACTCATTTCTGCTCTCCTCTTTGTTAATGCTTCTGTACAACTATCAGACTACTCACAAGCTGTCTTAAAGCCTGTTGAATCTGCAGATGCCGTCTTCAAGCGGCAAGCTGCTCAACCATACAATAATGACTACACTGGACCCATTTGGACGTCGCCTCCAAAATATCCATCCCCATGGGGTGCTGGTACGGGAGATTGGGCTGCCGCGTACGAAAAGGCTCGCGCCTTCGTCAGCGGCTTGACTTTAATGGAGAAAGTCAACCTCACAACCGGTGTTGGGTGAGTTTCTGCGAACGTGATGTCGGATCCTGCGACTGATTCTGGGTCAAGCTGGGAATCTGATCGATGTGTGGGAAATTCTGGCTCCATTCCTCGTCTGGGCTTCGAGCCCCTTTGCTTGCAGGATGGCCCACTGGGCATTCGTTTCGGTACGTTAGAATAAGGACGCTCGTATGATTATGGTTATTGATAGAAGAACAGCCGATTATGTCTCTGCTTTCCCCGCTGGCCTGAATGTGGCTGCTACGTGGAGCCGTGACCTTGCGAGAGCTCGAGGGGAAGCCATGGGAGCTGAGAACAGAGGCAAAGGTGTCGATGTGCAACTCGGTCCCGTCTGTGGCCCACTCGGCCGTGCTCCTGAAGGTGGCCGAAACTGGGTAAGAAAGTCTCTTAGCAGACCAGAGCCGGCAAGTTGACCAGCGGTAGGAGGGTTTTAGTCCCGATCCGTATCTCACCGGAGCTTTGATCGCTCCCACTATCCAAGGCATCCAAAGCCAAGGGGTTATGGCATGTACAAAGCACTTCATTGGAAATGAACAGGAACACTTCCGCCAGGTCGGGGAATCTATTGGCTACGGATACAACATCACCGCCACCCTCAGCTCCAATATTGATGACAAGACCATCCACGAACTCTACCTTTGGCCTTTCGCCGATGCCGTTCGAGCGGGTACAGCTTCAGGTAGGCGCACGAAAAAGGGGCAACCAAGAATGTAGGCTAACTTTTTCCAAGTCATGTGCTCTTATCAGCAGGTGAACAACTCTTACGCCTGTGCCAACTCTTACACAATGAATCATCTTCTCAAGGGCGAGCTCGGATTCCAAGGCTTCGTCATGTCAGACTGGCAAGCTCAACACTCTGGAGTTGGTACAGCCTTGGCTGGACTCGACATGTCTATGCCTGGTGACACACTGTTCAACACCGGATATACCTACTGGGGCACCAATCTCACTATTGCTGTAATTAATGGCACCATTCCTGAATGGCGACTGGATGACATGGCCACGAGAATCATGGCGGGGTACTACTACGTTGGTCGTGACACTGCCAGAGTTCCGACCAACTTCTACGCATGGAGCCAGAATACGTACGGACACGCTTCTGCCGCAGATCCTAATTCCCCTTTGGTCATCGTCAACGAACACCTGAATGTCCAGGACGAGCATCGCAATATCATCAGACAAGTTGGTCAGGCCTCAACTGTCCTTTTGAAGAACAACGGTGGCCTTCCACTCACGGGCCAAGAGAGACAAGTCGCGGTCGTTGGCTATGATGCTTGTAGCAACCCTTGGGGGCCCAATGGGTGTCCAAATCGGCAATGCAACAATGGAACATTGGCTATGGGTTACGGCAGCGGTACTTGCGAATTCCCATATTTGGTGACACCAGAACAAGCTATCCAGCAGTATATTCTTACGAATACGGATTCGGAGGTGTCGACTATTTGCGACAACTACGCAGACTCTCAGATGCAGACCCTAGTGACGCAATCAGATGTTGCCATTGTTTTTGCGAACGCCCAATCTGGTGAAGGATTCATAACCATTGACGGCAATACCGGCGATCGCAACAATTTGTCCCTCTGGGAAGGTGCGGACCGATTGATCAACAATGTGACCAAGTATAGCAACAACACTATTGTAGTCATGCACACTGTGGGCGCTGTCAATGTTTCTGCATGGTACGACAACCCGAACGTCACGGCTATCCTATGGGCGGGCTTGCCCGGTCAGGAAAGTGGTAATGCTCTGGTAGACATCCTCTATGGTCTCGTCAATCCCGGTGGGAAACTGCCCTTCAGCATTGCGCGGAACCGGGAAGACTATGGCACGGATGTTCTCTATGAACCCAACAATGGACAGTTTGATGCCCCACAAGTCCTTTTCTCCGAGGGCGTGTTCATCGACTATCGGCACCTCGATGCGGCTGGCATCGAGCCTATCTATGAGTTTGGGTTCGGCCTCAGCTACACCACTTTTGAATATTCCAACTTGGTGATCACTCCCGGAAACCCAGCACCATATATTCCCGCCGGTGGATTGACAGGACCAGCCCCAGTTCTGGGTAACTCGTCCACGGATCCGTCACTGTACCTCTTCCCCAATGCCAGCATTCCTTATCGTTACTACGAGTTCATCTACCCGTACCTCAACACGACCGACCTCGAAGCCGCGTCCGCCGATCCTGATTATGGCCTGCCAACGGATCAGTATGTTCCGGCTGGTGCCACCGATGGTTCACCGCAGCCTGTCCAGCCTGCTGGAGGGGGGGTTGGTGGCAACCCTCTCCTCTATGAAGTTGTCGCGACGGTGACCGCAACAATTACCAACACAGGAAATGTTGTTGGTGATGAGGTCGTGCAATTATATGTTTGGCTCGGGGAAGGAGAACCACCAAAAGTTCTTCGTGGGTTTGATCGCCTGACAATTGCACCTGGCGAGTCAGCGACGTTTACTGCCGAGCTCACTCGCCGTGATGTATCGGTCTGGGATACCACTATTCAGAACTGGGTAGAGGTCAGCAACCCAACCATTTATGTCGGCGCTTCGAGCAGAAATCTCCCGCTATCGGGTACCCTTGCAAACGGCGGTTCCCCACCTTCTGGTCCCAGTGGAGGAAGTTTCACGCTTCCAGTTGGCCCATCTTCTAGCTATGGCACTCCTACATACTCCTGGAGCTCAGGATATGGACATCCCACAGGCCCGCCGGTTTCTCAAATCTCCGACGGACAACCCGAAGTCATTAGTCAGATTTCGGACGGCCAGCCTCAATGGGGTGCACCCGTTACGCAAATCTCGGACGGCCAACCTCAAGCCACGACGGCATGACCGGACGACCCGGGTTTGTGGGGAGGTGGGAGATATAATGTGATATATGACTCTGCTCAGCAAAAGCCAATAAAACCTGATGTGACGTATTGAGTTTGATAGTCGTCAACATGAACATACACAAGTAGATGAGATTGCTGCAGAGAGCGACTCGAGGTGTATTCAGCTAGCATGCCTCGTACCGTGAGGCGGTGAAGGAGATAAAAGCAGAGATTGCACACAGACGAACCCAAGAAAACGGTAAAGGTCATTCGCAAAATGAGACTGACAAAAACCCACTAGTTTTGATCCTTTCTATCTTCTCATTGGGCTCGCCATGCGATTTGTTGGATTTGGTCCAAATGCATAGCGAGATAGGCCCACTGGTGCCTCGGCGGGATCCAAGAAAGTCATGGCGTCATGGACAATATGTTGAAAGTGTCAAATACCGACACACGGTGCTCTATACCATGTCGCCCATCTTGTAGTTAAATAACTTGGCCAGCTTAGCTTGGGAGGTGGCTCGCACTCATCCAGTTGCTTCATCCCGTTGGATTCTCATGTTGATTGACTAGCTCGTTGCTTCGGGCTAACCTGACCTGGCCTCAGTGGCGAAGGGAACCGACTTTTGGAAAGGGGATTCAGCCTTGTCTTTGCAGCCTTGTTATCGAGCGATCCCGGATCGCCATCATCAACAAGGAACCGGACGCTTAGGTGTTGCTACAGTACACGACACCGTGTACCTGGGTATTTATTAATACTCCATACGCCGACATTCTTTCACGCTACACCCCCAAGCACCTCCATCCGTCCTGTTGAACTCCACCAATATGCCCGCGACATTCAGGAAGGCAAGTCGTAATCCAATGCAAGGCCCGCGCGTCCTGTACTGGTTCCGCACAGACCTGCGGCTCCACGATTCGCCAGCCCTCACGCATGCCTTGTCCCTCAACCCCTCCGCCCTGATGCCGCTATGGACGTGGGATCCTCACTACGTCTACCGCCAGCGCGGGGCAGCGAACCGATGGCGCTTCCTCGTCGAATGCATGGGTGATTTGTCACAAAGCCTGACCGAATTGAACGACAAGCAGAAACTGTTCGTAGTCCGCAGCAGCGCCGGGCCTCCTAAAACCATCGGGATGCTCCTGCGCAAGTGGAAGATCGACGTGCTGGTCTTCGAGAAGGACACGGACGCCTATGCGAGGATGAGGGACGACGAGGTCTCCAAAATCGCGCGGGGTCTCGGCGTGCAGGTGGTGAGCGTGAGTGGGCGGACATTGTTTGATTCCGAGGAAGTCGTCAAGATGAACGGCGGCAAGCCAACAATGACCATGGCCCAATTGGTCAAGGCCGTAGCGAAAATCGGCCAAGGTGTCCCCGCGAAGCCTCTTGAGAGGCCGACCAGCTTTCCCGATCCCTTAGATGAGCGGGAGATAGATCTATCGGATATAGAGCATGAATTCTCGGGGGACGGGGAGAGGCGGGATCAAGCGTCGCTGCTTGGATGGCCGGTTGTTGACGACATGGACTACAATGCCGTCCAGAGGACACTGGGCGCGGAGAAAGACACGCAGTATGCCTCGGGGCTGATGGGCCCCGGCCGCGACTTCTCGATTCCGACCCTAGAAGAAATGGGCATCGACCCATCGTCGGTGACGACGCCGCACAAGGGTGGTGAAACAGCCGGCCTGGCACTCCTCGCAGGCCACGTTGCTGATGAAGAGTACATATCTACGTTCGAGAAGCCTGCAACAGCCCCGACTGCATTCGAACCACCTGCCACGACGTTGCTAAGTCCACACATGCATTTCGGGACGGTCTCGTGTCGAAAGTTCTGGTGGGACGTGCAGGCTGTGCTGGAGAAGAGACGCAAGGAGAAGAAACGCGTCAGTGATCAACCTGTTAATATCCCGGGACAACTCCTCTTTCGCGACATGTATTTCGCAGCCCACGCGCAGGTTGGAGTTCCCTTCGGCCAGACGGTGGGCAACCCCGTCGCGAGATTTATCCCCTGGCATTTGCAGTCGAGATACTTTGTTGGCGACGACGGAAAGCCCGTTACCGACGGCGCCTACGTCGTCGACGACGCCCAAGCTGAAGAATACTTCCAGCGATGGAAATACGGGCGCACGGGGTTTCCCTGGATCGACGCCCTGATGCGACAACTGAAGCAGGAAGGCTGGATCCACCACCTCGGCCGCCACGCCGTGGCGTGTTTTCTGACGAGAGGAGGCTGTTACGTGTCGTGGGAGCGCGGTGCCGAGGTTTTTGAGGAGTGGCTCGTCGACCACGAAGTCGCGTGCAACGCCGGGAACTGGATGTGGCTGTCGTGCACGGCGTTCTTCAGCCAGTTCTTCCGGTGTTATTCTCCCGTGAGTTTCCCCAAGAAGTGGGACCCCGACGGCTTGTTTGTGAAGAGGTATATTCCCGAGTTGGACATGTTTGACAAGAAATATATCTACGAGCCACATAAAGCACCGATCGCGGATCAGAAGCGCTGGGGGTGTTTGGTAAAGGGCGATGGAAGAAGCGCCGCCGGGACGGAACAAGACGGGGGGAAGAAGTACAACCTGTATCCGAAGCCCATGTTTGACTTCAATGAGAGGAGGCAGTTTTGCCTGGATCGGATGAAGCAGGCTTATGATGTGGGTCTATTTGGTGATGATCAGAGGGTCATTAACGGGGAATGGAAAGGGCTGTTTGGTTTCAACGACGCTGGTGGTGCGTTGAAGGAGGAGGCGAATGGTGGGGTAGGAAGCGGTGATAAACGGGCAAGAGACGACGATGGTGCTGATAGACGACATGATGATGATATCAGAGAAGACGTCGGCGTTAATGATGAGAGTCAAGATGGCCGCCGTCTTCGGACGAAGAGGAAGGCCGCGAAGCGAGAGACCGGGAAGGAAGATAAGCAGCAGCAGGGAACCCTAGACGCGGTACTAACTCGGAAGAAGATGTAGCGAGGAAGTTTTGACGCTGCATAGTTTCTCGACCACGTATATTTGCTGATGCCCTTATGGTCTTGGATACTATCGAGCCACACCAACAACAACGGTAAGGAGCGATGGCACCGCCTACAAAATTCCCGCGAAAGTCCTTCGGATTTGATGTGGAGTGAGTGCTCTGAAACTACCCTTCTGGACAACTGAGTTTCCAGGATGCTCATCAGGAGCAGGTCCCTTGAAGAGAGGCCGGTGACGCTCTGGTCGAGCTCGCCAGAAAAGCGGACCCAGAGGTCTGCAATAATAGACAAGTGTTTCGCAATCTTCAAAATGAGTGTAGGACGTAAATCACAGGTTTCCTAAAGGTTCGGCCGAACTTCTGGCCCTTTGACCGCGATCTTGTGGAAGTTGATCAGCACCATCGACCATCCGGTGGGACGGCCGTCGACGACGTTCAGCGCGCGGCGCAGCGTAGGGAAGACAATGCCGTCCACAGTCTTCTCGTCGTAGACATAGTGTGCCACGGTGCCAGATCCCTGGATGACGTCGACCGTGTAGTCGAGCCGCCTCATCCGGTACTGATGGTCGTAGTAGAACTTTTGCACTCGGCAGTGCGTGGCGAAGTCCTCAGGATATGTCACCTCCAGGACACGCCACGTCTCCCCGCCGCTCCCGCTGCCGCCGCCGCCTTCGGTGTGCTCGCCTAGTTCCCGCGTCGACATCCCCGGCCAGGCAAAGCAGAAAGGTGTCACCATGTAGTTCCAGACCGCGTAGCCCGAGAAATACAGGAGATCCAAGTCGTCCCACGGGGTAGCCAGGACGTGGCCTTCAAAGTGCTTGGACGGGTCGCCGCGGGAGAGGACGACAGTGCCATTGGCTCGCTCAACAGACAGGTACTTCGGCGTCCAGATCCATCGGAGATGTGGCTCGTCCAGGTGAGCGCCGAAGTTGTAGAAGACGACCCGGGGCTTTTTGGTGTCCACGTAGCCTGTCATCAGGCGACGCTTCGGGTAGCCCTTTTTCGGCCAGAAGGCGCCCGAAACATCGACAACAACCTCGATCCATTCGACCTGTTCGAAGCGGTCCATGCCACCAGCGGCATCGAGCACCGCGTTCAACAGGTCCGGTCTGCAGAAGAGTCAACTGGGGCCTCACTCTAGCTTTTCAGGAGGTAGAGCGTACCTTTCAGGTTTCGATTGAGCCATTGTCAGGGTCCCAAGGATATTTTCTTGAAGAGAAAGCAAAACAGATGCAGGAGGAGCTTCAGTTGTGTGAGCTCCGCTGGGGTCTGCTTGTCCGTGGACCACGACATCTATACTTCGCTTTCTGATAGAAATGAAACACCCGGATTACTCAACGATGGAGGTGCTCTTTGCTGTGCTCAGCCTAATCGAGGCTTCCAACGCGCATGGATGCCGAGGATATCCATCTCTAACGAAACGAAAGTATGAAATGGCGTTCTTTGAATCGAGATCGGCTGACAATAGCTCGAAAGAACTGCTAGGGGCTGTGGCAGTTGACATGCGAGCTGGTATATCGAGTCTCCTCTCAGATTGTCCAAAACGGTATCCGTTGAATAGTAATCGTAAATGCTATCTCTTCAAGGCGTCCAAGTCGTCAACCAAAGGCGAGGGCGTGCCGAAGACTGGGAGCTGTCGCAAGCCGAGCTGTTGTTCAGTCATGTTCTCGAGACTTTGAGGCCCCCCAGTACTGAAAAGCAATGCAGAGGTTTGTTTACTCAACAGCGAGGAGGAGGCCAAGACTGACGGCGCAAGTGAGGACCAATGCACCTAGGCATAATCGAATCTGCCAAGAGAGGGGAGGGATGTGGTCGTTAACGTACCCATAGGCATGGATGTCTTGCAAAGGTGGAAGCTAGGAGCAAATCCCTCGGAAGTGAATCTTTTTAACGACAATATTTTCTTGCTGTGGGAATGAAGCGTGCATGGTGTTGTCCGTGATATTTCGGGATTTCTCAGCCTTGCCCCTGAAGCGACACCTTGTCAATTGCTCCCGGACATTCTTCACTCGATACCTTTCTAGCCGACCAAATATATCAGAGCACATTGCCATGGTAATCGGGGGCACGAACCACGAGACAGCTGGAACCTACCGAGCTGGCCGACCATCCATGACCACGACCTCCAGCGAAACAGGTCAACCGCAAAAGGAGGCCAACAAATTTCTCAGATCATCCTATTCAGTTTTCCATCAATGCTGACATATATCCAAGCAGAGCCGAATGGGATTCAATTGCTGTCTCGCTGAAGAGGCTGAGAAATACCGCAAGCGTGGTCGGTCTGCCTGTGATGGTCTCGAGGCATGTGGTTGACATCTAGGCGATTGCAAGAACAAAGAAATGAGATATCTCCTGCACGGCATTGGGATCCGAAACTCCAAGTCTGGCGAGGTCTCCGTAAATCCACCAAAGCCACCGGCGCAAACTTGGTTCATTGGAGCAGAAGAAGCCTAAAAAGGCAAAGACAGCCGGTTGTTCGTTGTATCGTTATCGTCTAGGAGTCGAAATGGAGATGTCCGTGCGGAGACGCCTCAATGCCTCCACAAGAGGACGGGACAACCATAACCATCATCCTATGTTCCAATATCCGGTTGCAAATCTTCTACAGAACCCGTTGCATACAATCCACCAGCATCCTTGTCACACAGGTAAGGGAAACACATTGAACCAGAAAAAACATCAACCATGCCAGCCCTCTCTGATGACCTCGTTGCCGCCATCAAGAAGTCCGTCTCTGACGGCTTCGACCAACAACTTGCCTACACGCAGAAATTGATCCGCTTCGGGGGCCAGCGTGGCCAGGAGACCGAGGTCCAGAACTTCATCTTTCAGCAGTTTGCAGATCGCGGCTATGACCCGGTCAAATTCGACATGGACGAGCAAGCTCTCTCACAGCATGTCGGCGCTGGCAGGTTCAGTAGCACGCATTCGCGCGCCCCGATTGTCGTGGGCACGCACAAGCCAAAAGTGCAACATGCCGAGGGGAAGAGTCTCATCTTGAACGGGCATATTGACGTCGTCCCTCTGGGACCGGTTGATATGTGGAATGACGACCCATATAGTGCCCGCATCGAAGGAGACAAGCTTTACGGAAGAGGGTCAGGCGACATGAGAAGCGGCTGTGCTGCGAATCTATGGGCTCTTGATGCGCTCAAACGGTGTGGACTCCAGCCAGCCTCCGAGGTGATACTGCAGTCCGTCGTGGAGGAGGAGTCAACTGGCAACGGCACACTGATGACACACTTAAAAGGTTACAAGGCGGATGCTGTCCTCATCCCCGAACCAGTGCAGGAACAACTTGTGCGGGCAAATGTGGGTGTCTTGTGGTTTCAGATCGAGGTTCGTGGTAGGCCAGTCCATGTAAGGGCTATGGGAACGGGAGTCAACGCTGTCGACGCATGCTGGAAAGTAGTGGGAGCCTTGAGAGAATTGGAAGCTGATTGGAATGAGCGCCATGTCGGCGCGCAATATTTCGAAAACGAGAAGCACCCTCTAAGTATGACCCCCTTGAGCCCCAGTGCGGACAATTCAGACGCAGTGGTTGCAGAAGCGGCTAACTTTGAATCCTTGAACAGACTTGAACGTCGCAATCGTGAATGCTGGAGACTGGGCGAGTTCCGTCCCTGCCTGGTGCCGGATAGATTGTCGGATAGCAATCGTACCTGGTGTCAGTGCTAAATCCGCTGCAGACGAGATCGAGAAGAAGGTGGCGGATTTCGCTCGCAATGACCCGTACCTCAGCGCAAACCCGCCAAAGGTGATCTGGAACGGGTTCTACTCGGAAGGTTATGTGCTTGAGCCCGGGAGCGAGGCTGAGAATGTGCTACGCCAGGCACACAAGCAGGCGACTGGCAAGGAATTGACATACCAGACATCGACCGCCTACCTTGATGCCCGCGTTCACAGTCTGTATGACAAAATTCCCGCGCTGGTTTATGGCCCTATCAGCGGGGATATTCATGGCTTTGATGAATGGGTGAGCATCGAGAGTATCAAGAGAGTGACGATCGCAATGGCTCTATTTATCGCAGAATGGTGTGGAGTAGAGAAGATATAATCGCTGCACGACCCGTTTGATCCTTGTCACTTCCTTTGGCAACGTTCGCGTTTGTTTTGAACTTCACCTAGCTTCTAGGACAGTATTGTCTTGCTTCATACTCCTCTATCAGGGGCAAGCATCGGGAACAGGTAAGTTTTCGACTATCCATTTTCGACCTCCAGTTGGTGACAGACTTGGCAAACTCGCCAAGACCGTTGTATTTCTTGGCATATTTACTTTACTGTGAGGCTGCAGTCACATCAGCGATTCAGTCTCCCTTCGATAATCACTTCCGACAACGCTCCACAATTCCTTTTGTTTTGCTCACCTTTCCATCATGGCGTCCTTGAAGGCGCGTGTGGAGGAAGTTATACGAAGCGATACTCTCAAAAACGGGTTACTTGAGGTATCTCACTAGTGACGTTGGTTTTAGCCGCCACTAACTCGTGGTAGGAGATGTTAGCAGACATCGAACAACTTACACAGCAACGTGATGCCGCGAGGAATGAGCTTGAGATGGCTCGAGACACTGCTCGCACCTACTATCAAAAGATGGTCCAAGCAGAGTCGGAGAAGTCTCTAATAAAGACATCTATGGTGGCGAAGAGGATCCCACCCCCCTTTCTTTTGCAGAGCTGACATTTTCTCCAGGAGGAGTGCGATAGGTTCATCCTTGTGTTGGTTGATGGCGACAGTATGCCGGTATGGTTGAGTGAAAGCTATATCCGTCACTATGTGAGACCTGAACCACCTGTTATGACTGACACTACTAGTTCCTTGATGAATTTGTTTCCAGAGGCGCGGAAGGTGGAGAAGAGGCAGGCAAACACCTTCGAGCCGCAATCTTGGAATACTACAAGACCAATACCAGATACCATGCTGATGACCGGGTCATCATTCGCGTCTATGCAAACTCTCATGGTCTGAGCAGAACTTATAAAGCAGCTAAAATCATCGCCGACGAGGCCATCTTTGACCAATTCATGGTTGGATTCAACAGAAGTCACCCACTCTCAGACTACGTCGACGCAGGCAGCCACAAGGAGGCCGCTGACTCTAAAATGAAAGGTGCGTCAGATCCCTGGCTAATGCTACTGTAGATTGATTTGACTTCCCCAAGCAAACCTCGAGCTCTTCTATCGCAACTATCATTGTCAACACATCATCTTCGGTGGTTCTGCAGACAGCAGCTACGCTGGCTTTCTTGGTCCGTACGCACTCCCAAACACGCTCAACGATCGCATCACGCTCCTTGAGGGCCCACCCTTCCCATTCGACTTCAAGAAAGTCGCCCAAGGATTCCAACAAATATCCTTCAAGACGATCTTTCGGTCAACCAAGATTCAAATCGCTCCGAATGGTACGATATCAGTCACCGCTGGTGTCAAGAGACCTGCACCTGATACATTGTCAGCAGTGCGAGATCGCCCATCGCCGCGGCCTGTGACTACCGCTTTGACACCTCCCACGACCAAGCTTGCTTTAACTACGCAGCAGCCTGCGGCACCGCCGATTGTTCCTTCGCCGATTATTTACCAGAACCAATATGGGCAGCGACTGGATATACCGCTCAAAATCGACAAGCAGTATCTCCAGTACCTCTATGACTTCAATTCACGTCTCTGCAACAATTACTACCTGAAAGGTCACTGCCCATACGGCGCGAATTGTGAGTGGGATCATTCACAAGTCCTCAACCAAGTCCAGCTCGATACCTTTCGATATAAAGCTCGAACATCCGCCTGCCGAAATGCATTCTGTCAGGATCCTCAATGTCCGCTTGGCCATATGTGTCCGCGCAATGGGGCATGCCACATCCCTGCGTGCAAATTTCTTCCGGAGATGCATAACATAGATGTTAGCCAAGTTTACGAATACAACACTGCAACCCACGAGAGGAAGAGGGTGTCATTGCCTGTCTAGGAGGACACGCAACAAAAAAGTTGGTGTCCTCCTCAGTCCTGGAGACGCACTCTTCCTCGGCGGCACATGCCCTCCTATATGTTCTTGGATCGAGATGAGGAGAAATCGTCGAAATTGTCGGTGTGCCTGACTCCCTGAATTGCGACCAACGAGCCTCTAGACTTGACCAAACGACGGCGCAAAAGCACACCGCTGGTGCTTATCTGGACCTCATTTGAGTTAAGGGCTTCCTTGATCATCCCTTCCGACAGAAGGTCGTCGTACATTTCTTTACTTGCGCGATAAGATACCCCTTCTGCATTGCTGCTTTCCTTTCAGCTTGCTGACACATTTTTGCCATGAGCAAAGCTTTCCACCAATAACTAGAACCCGTCTCCTGCAATATGCGGCCCTTGCCTGCTACGCAGTGTGCCTCAAAACACGATCTGAGAATATGTGAGACACTCGCACAGAGCAGACATACGTCCACCATGGCTTGCCACGTGTTATAACAATAAAACACTCTTGCAATAAGACATTTTTCCCTCTCAGTTCTCTTCTCGCAATTCCACATGATCCGTGTAAATGTTCTTCGACGCTTCGCCCGTATCATGCGAGGTGTCTCCAGAGCCATTATCGCTCCAAATGCCATGGTTATACCCGCTGCAATTCCCGATTAATGATGTACTGTCGCGATAGATGTGCGCGATGTTTGAACGAGTTAGCGGGTATTGTAGCGGATGATCTGGCTCTCTGGTTTTGGGGGGTCGGGCTTCATCGATAGCATCCCTCGCGAGTTAGTTGCTGCAAGAGATGTGTCTGTTTACTTCTTCACTTCCTGCAGCAACGGGCTCACTCTTTCACGATAGCCATGCTCTTCCTCAATTCTCTTTCTCTCTGTTTGCTCTGCAGCTCCAGTCGCTCAATCGCATATTGCAGTCTCTCTTTCTTCTGCTGCAGACGTTTCATTTCCAACATTCTGGCATCGCTCAAAGGCGGCCCAGGCTGCCCTGAATTAGTGTTCCGGAAAGGCCGAGCACCATTATTACCACCGAAACTCGAAGTCCTTCTCCTGTTATTGTTCAGTCTCCCCTCAAGCAATTCAGATCTCGCTTTGAGACTCTCTTCCCTTCTTCCTAATTGATTGATGTAGTTGTCCGCCGTGGACAATAGTTGGTTAATAGCTGGCACAATCTCGTCGACCAACGACTGCTGAGCTTCACGAAGCGTTGGTTCGGGAAGGAGTTCAAAGTGCTGTTGCGTTTGTAGAACTTTGCAGAGGCGAGGGAAGTCGGAGACGCTTTCGTCGAGTATTGAGATACTAGATTCGAGGAGGGAGATGGAAGAGCGCAGGGAGGAGACAGCCGAGCCTAGAGTGGCCATCTTCAATGAATATTGCTGGGTCACATTCAATTTGATCTTGTTCACTTTGCCATCGGTAAACAACCCCGCCCAAGCCTGCCGCAACACGGACGCGTTGAGATTCATCCAAGCAAGAGCAAACTTACCAAAAGTGCCAAGGATTTACAAATCAGGTTTAGCTCAGATCAAGCTTGAGAACCTCCAAGTTTCTCCGGAAGCTCATTGACGATAGAACTTCCTTCACGCAACCCAGCCATTATCTCAAACACCCTCCTGTCAAAATGCCCGGTTTTATTCCCAAGAAGTTCCCCGGCAAAGTTGGTACGTCGTGCTGCGATCGTCTTCTCTCAAACCTGGAAGCACTAACCTCTGTAATTCACAGCTGAGCCGATGGTACCTTTCTACGCTGCTGGTCTTATTGTCCTGTATGCCATCAACGCTGGTGCAAATGCCA
Organism: Cladophialophora bantiana CBS 173.52; assembly: GCF_000835475.1. NCBI lineage: Eukaryota > Fungi > Ascomycota > Eurotiomycetes > Chaetothyriales > Herpotrichiellaceae > Cladophialophora > Cladophialophora bantiana. The sequence continues at coordinate 603,902 of NW_015971593.1, forward strand.
TGATGAACTGTAAGCTTCATTTCCTCTTCTACCTCCCATTACTGGATTCCCGTCGATAGAAGGCACGCGGTTCCGACGCAGGGGGGCTAACGAATTTTGGATGAATAGCGGAAGAGTACAAGAACGATCCTCGAAACCCTAATGCAAAGCCTGAGGCAAACGCTGCGCACTAAAAACGACGATCAAGGAGGTCAAGATGCTGGGTGCAAGGTGTCAGAGGCTACGGGCATGGAATCGGCGACGAAAAGCTGCGAGTGGGGCGATTGTACATACAACAATTACAAGCATAGACACGGGCGGGAAAAAGGGATGAAACCGCAAAGAATTCATCGCGCTTGACGCTCACCTGGAAAGCCATTACTATTTGATCTTCAAGCCTACTGCAACCTGTCACGGAAAACGGCCAAGGTTTTTTCCGAATCAACCTCCGCTATCCTCCATATGCTCTAATTGTTTGGTCCATGCAGAGTCGAAAAGACGCTGTGTGTATATTTCTCGAAGGACCGCGTCTCCATTCTGCGATTGAATCGAAAGCGATGCAAAAGGTCACTCGGTAAAAGAAGGGAGCTCTCATCGTTCATTTTGGACCTACGTTCCCAGAGGCCATCGTTAATGCCAGAGGTATGAAATCATGTACTCAAGAACCGAAGTCAGTGACGCTCGGCCAAAATTCCGAAGGTCTGGAGCCTCGTTCTAGCGCTGCTGTCCTATATGGCTTCAGGGAAGCCGCCATTGTTATCGAACCACTCCGAGAGCGATCATTGATCAATTAGGGGGGAACGCTACTATTTCTTACCAGTCCTGCCCACTCCTGAGTACGAACTCCGGCCAACGTCTCTCTCTCTTTGTGTCCTCCTTCCATCTAACAGCATTGACCCGAGTATCAAAACTCCAATCTTGTGAGAAAACCCCGCGAAGGAATTTTTTGGGTTGCGTTCACTTTGGTTCAATCAGGTCATGCTCCCACCTATAGCTTGTTTCATACATTTCTCAGCTCCTACGCACTTTTGGAGAGCCCCTATGAACAAATCCGAAATCACCATATCTGCCGAGTTAGGGAGATACTAAGTAGAGCTCCTACGTTTTAATGATGCTTGGCTATTCACTGCTGCTGCGAGTTGGGGAGATGGGATGATGCTAAGACTGTGGACAAGACTTGTTTCTTCCACCATTTCACCGGTCGAATGCGGCAGATTTTGGAGGGACTATAATTCACATCCTCAAATTTTCGGTACCTTTGTTGCCAGGTACCTTGCTTGGCTAAATCAAGGGGAGTGAGGTTATCGGGTTGACGAGGCTTTAGGGGACTCCCTCTTTATCAAACTTCACGGAAAGCCTCTCTTTTCGGACCTCGGCAAGCTCTTCTCGGCGAAATACTCCAGGCCATGGCTCGGGAACTTCTACAAGTATTCTTCAAGCTGTCCTTCTCTCAATGATGCTTTGAATGTGGGTGTCATGAGACTGTCATTTACGTTCTTGTCTTCTTTCTTCTATGCATCCGTTGATTGACAGAAGCGGAATTCTGAAGTACTAGCCGCTCAGAGTGTGGATAGAACAAAGGACCGTTTTTGTCGTCACTTCGCGACCATGAAAGCCATACAGATCAATCAGTATGTCAAGACTTATGCCGAGCTGCGCGCCAGGGACGTGCCAGCGCCAACACCAAAGGAGGATCAAGTACTAGTCACAATCACCCACAGCGCGCTCAACCACGTCGACCTCCTTTACAGCCGTGGCGCGCACCAGAACAACCACAGCGGCCTGGTCAAGCCCCCATTCGTTCTGGGCCTTGAGTTCGCGGGGGTTGTTGCATCAGCACCTCCGGCGTGCGGGTTTACAGCTGGGGATCATGTCTGGGGAGCTGGCGTCGGCGGGTTCGCCGAGCAGATTGCAGTGCCACCATCAGCGCTGCAGAGATTACCCACGGGATGGACGCTGCGCGATGCTGCGGGCGTGGGTGCCGCCACTGCGCCGGTGAGCTATGGGGCCTTGGTCCGGATTGCGGAGGTTAAGGCCGGGCAGATCGTGCTGGTTCATGCCGCGGCTGGGGGACTGGGCGTTGTGGCTGTCCAGATCGCCCATGCGCTCGGGGCGAAGGTCATTGGCACTGTGGGCAGTGAGGAGAAGGCCGAAGTCGTGAGGAGACTGGGAGTTTTGGGCGTGGTCAGATATGATGCAGAAGGGTGGGAGAAGGAGGTGCTCAGGCTTACGGGCAATGTCGGAGTCGATTCCGTGTATGACACGGTCGGGTTGGTTGAGAAGAGTATCCGATGTCTGAGGTTTGGTGGAAATGTCGTCATTGCTGGGTTTGCCGGGCTCGATGGGAAGATGGAGACGCTCGCCATGAACAGAGTGCTTCTCAAGGGCGTAAAGTTGTTGGGATACGTGAGTATACCGCTTCCCTCCTGACCCCGGACACAACAGCTGACTTGCTGCACAGAGATACGGCGAAACAGGCAGACGAAATCCAAAGGAGAATGAAGAGGTATGGAGAGGTCTCAATAAAATGCTCGAAAGTGGCAATATCACGCCCGTCATCTACGGGGCATATTCTGGCCTAGAAAGCGTTCCAGGGGCTCTGAACGATCTCGCGGCACGAAAAGTCTGGGGGAAGGCCATTGTGGAGGTCCAGACACCCACGGCGCAGACCAAGTTATGACTTTTCTCCGAACCGTCTTCGTCAGATTAACATCTCCGATCAATTCATGACCAACCCTCCATCAACCACTATTTGTTGGCCAGTCACAGCCCGGGCCCACGGGCTAGCAAAGAACAACACCGCACCAGCGACATCCTCAGCTGTTGTAACTTTTCTCAGGGGTGTTACGGCCTTGATGTGGTCGAACACCTCTTTCGGAGTGCTTGCGCTGGCATCGGTGATCTGCAAGAGACCCGCAGATACCATATTGACGGTGACGCTCTTTGGTCCTAGGTCGGCTGCACATGTTCTGGTAAATGCCAGCAACGCTCCCTTTGCTGCGGTATAATCGTGGTAAGGCACTACGGGATTCTGGAACAAGTTCGAGCCAATGTTGATGATGCGGCCGTAGCCTAGCTTCTCAAAACCCGGAAGGGCTGCCTGCGTGGTGTTCAAGGCTCCTCGAAGAAAGCCCTGCAGCTGCACATCGAAGTTCGACCAGGTGAGGTCGGAGACTTTGGGCCTTGCGTCTCCATTGAAAGCAAAGTCGCCCACCATCGCGTTGTTTACGACGCACGATATTGGCCTACCGAAGTGGCGCTCAGCAGCTCTGAAAAGTTCCTGGACTTGGTTGGCATCGGTGACATCGGCTTGGAACGAAAGATGATTCCCTGTGTCAAACCCGAGATTTTCCGCCAGCACTTGCATATAGAATTCAGTCTTTTTGAAATAGTTTAGGACAACCTTCGCCCCTTCATTGTGGAACGCTTTCGCAATTGTTAGACCAAGACCGCGAGATGAACCTTCAAATTTAGGAAATTAGTATACCTTTGGTGAGAAGGCAGTGAATGGTAATGGAGTGTCTTTTGCTGCAGGGGATGGCGCTGCTCATGCGGACATGTCCTGTATAGAGCAGGTCGTACTCACCTGTGACAAGGACAACCTGGTCTTGGAGACTCATGATTTCCGATCTCTTGCATCTATTATCGTACGGTAGCCAGCGGGGAGAGAGAATGCAACTTGTACAATCTGATCTGGGGTAGAGATGGCAGCCTTGCTTGATGCCTAGGATATTTGTATTTGTTTGTATACAGAAAATTAATATAATTCCGTCTGACAACGATACCATCACACCTGCCTTTGACCAGCCTCGCTGCCTGACCTGCCAAGGCTACTACGCGAAATGACGCCAGTCACTCTGTCATTCTTCGGGTTTTTCATCTTCTATCAAGCACAGAAAAGCGCGACGGGAAGCTGTGGCCCGTACCTTAAGCCGACATTGCCGTCACATCGCAACTGTCTACTAACCATCACTCAAATCCCACGCATATTCTAGACTCTTGTTGCCGAATGTCTCCAAATTGCCGCCAAATTTAATGTAATTACAAGGGAGCAAATATTTCGACCGCCAACCACAAGTTCGGAAACCCTCGGTATATAGCATCGAGATACACATCTGCGAAACGAGGAGCGGAGTTGGCCGTGACGGCTTTCCAAAGTCGCAGGTACATTCTCGGTACAATGAGCGCTATTCCCTTGAACCCTTGCATACTCAGCTTCTCAATCCCGCTGCAGGGTCCATTAGCAAGCTTGTAGGGCGGTGAGATATCAGGCCATGTCAGTGAGAGTACAACCGTTTTCCCATACCTTTCTTCGCCTTCTCTCGTCCCTGTCTCCTCCTTTAGATGGCCCTCGACGCCATGGCCTCACTTCACCTCAATGACATCAAGCAAATATCAGATATTGAGCTTACAGATGCTGCAGGGTCATCATCACCAGGCGATGCAGAAGTCTTTGATGATAGCACCGGCCATGTCCCGGAGAAATATAGAGGAACATCTGCCGACCAGCGGGACATGAACATTATGGGCAAAAAGCAGGTCCTGCGGGTACCAAATTTCCCTCTCTGAGCATGCAGTGCGCAACGTTGATTGCTCTCAGCGGAACTTCAACTTTATCACAATGCTCGGCTTCGCATCAACCTGTGTAGCAAGTTGGGAAGGCATCCTTACGTCCGACACAACCCAGTGTTTCCACATCGTTCCTCATGACCTGACAATGGCAGATACCTTGGTTTTGTTCTCACTGACGGTGGCACTCCGCTTCTGTTCTGGGGCTTTATTGCATGTGCTGCGGGGCAGACACTAGTGTATGCCAGTATAGCAGAAATGGCATCTATGTAAGCCCACGACAACCCCATGTACAAGGATGAACCGCTAATTGATCTCCAACGGGTCACCTACAGCAGGTGGTCAATATCACTGGGTGTCGGAATTTGCCCCTCGACGAATGCAGAAGATCCTCAGTTACTTTTCCGGTATGCTTTTAACCCATCTCCAACTATATTCGACACTTACTCCTCTAGGCTGGCTCACTGCCATCGGCTGGCAGGTGTATCTTGCCAGTGTGTGCTTCTTAGTTGGCACGATCATTCAGGGATTGATTGTCCTGAATGACTCGTCCTACGTCTATCAAAGATGGCACGGGACCTTGTTGTCCATCTCTATTGTCGTCTTCTGCATTATTTTCAACACTGCCCTAGCGTCGCGACTTCCAATCATAGGTAACCCGAGAGTCCCCTCCCTTTGCTGACTGGGCTAAATTTTGACAGAGGGCATGATCCTGATCCTCCACCTCTTGGGCTTCCTTGCCATCATTGTCCCGCTCTGGGTCATGGCACCACGCGGCAGTGGACACGTCGTTTTGCTCGAATTTACCAACTATGGCGGCTGGACGAGTACCGGTCTATCAGCAATGATTGGCTTACTCGCTCCCATGGCCGTTCTGGTTGGCTACGACTGTTCCGTGCATATGTGTGAGCAACCTCTTTCCGCAGCTAAACAAACACCTAGCTAACTCTCCCTTTAGCTGAGGAAATCAAAGATGCCTCCGTTACTCTCCCCCGGGCCATCATGGGCTCCGTCGTCGTCAACATCACACTCGTCTTCATTGTGATAATCACCATTTGTTTCACGCTCGGCGACGCTGCAAGCGTCCTGGCATCTCCCACCGGCTATCCCTTTATCCAACTCTTCTACAACGCGACCCAATCGTACGCCGGCACCAATGTCATGACCGCAATTATCATCGTCATGCTCTCTGCCTGCGCCGTTTCCGAAGTGGCTGCTGCCTCACGCCAAGTCTGGTCCTTTGCTCGTGACGCTGGTCTGCCCGGCCACAGCTGGCTCTCCAAGGTTTCACCCGGCTGGAACGTCCCAGTCCCTGCCGTCGCCGTTTCCCTCACCATCTCCGTACTTCTCTCTCTCATCAACATCGGCTCTACCGTCGCTCTCAATGCTATTACGTCACTGGGTGCCATTGCAGTTTTGATCTCCTATTTCCTCACCATCAGTTGCGTCGTTTACCGCCGGCTCCAAGGGCCAAAGCTTCCCGTACGCCGGTGGTCACTCGGAAGATGGGGCCTTGCCATCAACTGCGCAGCTTTAGCGTTCCTCGTACCATTGATCTTCTTCCTCACCTGGCCCCTTGTGACACCCGTCACGGCGACGACAATGAACTGGTCGAGTGTCATGATGTGTGGCACTTTGATTTTAGCCGCGATCTACTACGTCTTCAAGGGGAGGAAAGAATATGTTCCTCCTGTTGTACACGTCAAGCGTCAAGAGTGAAGACAGAATCGCAGTCCAAAGTCTGATATTCGCCGCCACAGAGCTGAATGGATAGCATGATTTCCACCGTAGCGCATCGCCCGCCGGGCCGCCACTCCCGGGGCTAGCGAGGAATTGTCCTGCTATTAGCTCAAACATACAGGTACAAGTACAAGTACTTGTTAGAGCGCGTTCTTGACACATCGGGAGAGGACCCATGACCTGGTCGATTATAGGCGTCCATAAATGCCACGATCAGTAGATTCTAGAAATCTCAAGGAACTCGAACCACCAAAGTCACGAGATTGCTCTATCGCAAGAAGGAATGTCGATGCCAGTTCGTTTAGACTTGCTTCCCCCGCATTTACTTGCTCTAGATCATGGTTCAGCAGGGGCTGGCTGCAGACGTGGCGCGTTAATCACGCGAGAAAAAAGAATCACCCGAAAGCCCCAGTGGGATGTCCGCTCTGGCCTACTTTTGTTCGGACTATCAGCTTCATTGCTCCATTAAACGTGACGCTTGTAGCGTGCACGATCACGAAATCGAACAGATCAATTAAAAGATTGCGGCCAGATACTGCCGCTTCAGGCTCATACATCCCGAACTCGGAGCTGGCTGGGATTCTTATCTGGACTCTTGATTCGGGAAGAGCCCTGTGTCCTCACTCTTTGAGCACCCTCGAACACCATGGGGGAATATGCCAAACCAGAATCAGGCGGATGATGGTCAGGAATTCTACGGGAGAGCTTTCCACTTTAGCTTGTCGCTCTTGTGTCACACCGTCTATTTCAGCTCTCATTTGGTGTGATAAAGAGCCACAACCGCCTAATCAGGAAGGAGGCGTGGGTGGCTTCTTGGCTCTTGTTCGTATCAGTCCTCCGAAGTGTGGAATGATTCAGAAAAGAGAGGCAGCAACACCGCCGTCGAGTGATTCCCTTGCTCCATGGGTTCAGTCAGGCCAAACAACACATTGTTCACTACACCATCAACTACACCGTTCAGCCTTACAGCTCAAGGTTGATCAGTTGAAAGGCGCCTGCCAGTGGTGCGAACCTCGAGAGACATTCTGGAGTGAGATGAGACGGAAGACTGGTTCCCGAGCCTGATTTGAGTAGGGCCAGAAGTCCTATAAGAACGACCTGGGGTTCTCAATTTCTTCAACCACCAAACCCCCTAGACGAAGACCGGTCCTGACTTCAATTGATCACACTGCTCGTCTATCACAAATTCCACTTCCCAAGGATGGAGTCAGAATCATCCAATCACGGAATCAATGGTTTCTCATTTGAGTCTTCGACCGTGGCGACTCAGCCCGTGGGTGTTCTAGAAGAGAGAATTGAAGTACAATTGCTAAGTACTGAGGAACCTACTCGGGATTGGCAGAAAATAGAGACCGAGAAAGTCAAGCGTGCCGAAGAGGACATGAGAGACTACAAAGATTATGTGGATAAGCTGTGTTTTCGCCTCCCACGATCCTTCGAACGTCTGAAGAAGTTCTTGGAACGAGGCAACTGCACTTGCACCCCCGATTGTCAATGCTTTAACAGAGCTACCAAAGAGGACTGGGGATCTTGCACTTGCGTTACCACAGGAGGTAACTGTGACTGCACCGAAATAATGGACACAAACGAAAAGGATCCTCAGACCAACAAATATAAGATAAGGAGAACGTGCTACTGTCCGAGAAGGGCTTATTGTGCCACCAGAATTCCAGATCAGCTGGAGAACCCAGCTGTGCAGGATTTTGTGAGGATATACTCTATCAATCCAAAGCAAGAATCCAATTGGGACGAGTTCTTGAAAGTGGATGAGTATCGTGCGAGTAATCCCGCAGATTTTCGAAGGCTTCAGATGCGGCTTTATACGGACCCCCATTTTCAATCACAGAGGAGTCGACAGAAGCGTGTATCAGCTGAAAACGAATCAGAGACTCAGGATGAAGAACTTTTCCCAAGGGACGAATGCCGAATCGTCACAGTGAGCCACCTCAGCCCGATTATTACAGAACTCCTAGGAGCAAAATTCCAGATATCCGCGGACTTTTTCAACCGTCATCTTCCTGGAACCGAAGCTATTTCTGGGAGACTCGTATCCAGGCTACCGTCATCAGTACAAATAGATTTCGATGAGATCTATGAAAGTAGTCTAAGAGCGGGCGAAATATGGCCGCAAGCAAAGCTCGAAACGCAAGATGACTATGCGATCGAAGGGCACAATACTATCAGAGAAAATATCGAAAAGCACTTTCTATTTCCAGTTGGGTGGGACCACTTTCCCATCTCGAGGCAAGATTTCATCGCCAGCACAACCAATGTCGGCCTAAAGTCCGGTTACGAGGTCTTGCTAAAGGACCATAACGATAAGATGAAGAATGTCTTCCAATTCAATCTTTTGCATCGGATATCAATCTATTCTGAACCCGTTGGTCATCCACGAACAGGTCAGTCTCCCTTTTCCCTGTCAGGAGGAGGACAAGAAATAATCTAATATCTTTAGCGATTATAATATTTTATCCGACACTACCAGTCCATGCTCCAGGGGTTGCTAAAAAGGCACAGGAGAAAGGTCTACCATTTGACGAGCAGCCGTGCGAGTGTAGCCTTCATCCTAACGAGAAAGCAATCCGTTTCCGATCCATCCCAAACGCAATCCCCACGCCTACAGATTTTCACACGATCGAGAATGACAAGGAACTAAAATGCTGGGAGATTCAACGACAAAAACAAGCTTTTGCGTCCGCATATGACATTGTGTTAAAAATACAGCTCAAAGATTGCTTTAACGAAAACCGAAAGAGGCCGAACTCGAAGCAAACCATCCTGAAAGAGCGGTTTCGACCTAACGACGCCAACGCCAGCACCAACCCTAAGTCGAAATCGACAGATGTTGATAAATTTATTCGAATTTTCGCGGCTCCAGTGTTCCGTCTTGTTTCTGCGAACTGGGCACGTCTTATCGTTCGGCGAAGCTTTGATCTCGACTTGTTGGAATGGCGATCCTCAAACTGCCTTCGAAGCACTACAGTTGAAGAGATCAAGTCGAGGCGAGTGGCAATCACTCGGCATCAAAGAGATATCAACGCGAGTATCGACATTCTTCATTCTCTGGCATGGGGAGAGAGGCATTGTGACCTCGAGGAAACCCACCAATCACTTCCATCGATTAATCTGGGCCGCCCGAACGGCTTTCTCAAAGAGAATGAAAATCCGGACTCTTGGTGGAGTATCTATTGGGACTTCTATGAACTGAAGCAATCTATGGACGCCCTCGAGAAAAGAGCGACTAAGATTTACGACAGCCTTGTGGGAGAGATTCAAGTGGTCAGTCTGGAGAACTCGGAGAGCTGCAGCAGACGCGCCCAGACTCTGAACAGAGTTGCGTTTCTCTTCACACTCATTCTGCTGCCATTCACGGCCGTCCCTGCAGTCTACCAAACGACAAAAGGCAAGGATGCGCCAGCGGACGGCGCCAGCTTTGCTAGATGGATCTGCTATTGCATCCTTATCGTCTTCGCAGTCATGGTCAGCTTTGTCATGCTCTTTGACCTCTGGGACATGGACTATCTGCATCAGCATGGTTGGATAAGGCCCCTCAAATCACGGTGGGAACATGCCAAGGAATATTTGGTCGAAAGGGACGCATGGAAAGGAGTGATTCAAAATGTGAACGACCAGCGAAGTTGGCACGAGCGCAACTGGCCTGCATTATCGTCATTACCAGGTTTCCGCTGGTGCCGAAGGTTCGAGCCACGGCTGCCACCTGGAGACCCAGTGGACACCTTGCCTTGAAAGATATATCACTTACTTATCCGCGGGCCTTTGAGATTGGATCGGAGGCGGTGATGATCAAGATTCGAGGTTCGAGAATCCAGATGGATTTTCTCAATGAGCAGTTCAAAAGGGCTTGGTGGTTCATTTGCATTTTTGATAGGATGAATTTTTTTCCCTCGAAACCCATTGATTTTTGGTACATAGTATGGCTAGGTACATGTGACCTTGTGCTCATAGACCGAGCCCCCAAGACCAACAGGAAACTGGACCTCAACGTCCACTTCGTGAACAACAGATACACGATCCCTGTCTAGTTTTAGACAAGGATATCTGGCTTATCTGGACCAACTTAGGCTAATTTGAACATAGGCGGCAAGAATCATCTTCTCAAAAAGAGCTCAGATGGATAGGTGGACACATGCAATCGTTGTAGTCTGGAGTGCGGAGGTACTCAGCACTATCCTTATTATACCGAGTATTATGTACCACAAGCTGGGCCGATACTTGTAGGCTGGTGCGGCCTAATAGCTAGTGGCCTTTTCCGGGGGGCCCGCAACAGCAGTTCACACTCAGGGTTTTCCATTCATGCTTCACCGTTACTCTGAGTGCTTTTTATTGGAGGACGTAATCGGCGATCAACAGTGGACCCAGCGGTGCTCGGTTATTTTACGTCATATGTTAATATCCCAGAAATTGGGAGAAAATTGTTTGTTGACGACAATTACCATTATTCAGCTCCGCTGGCGCAATGGTAGCGCGCCAGACTTCTATATGGATATCTGGAGGGTATGGCAACATCCTCCAACACCGCGCTACAGTTAGAAGAACTAACAAACAATTTTAGCTGCGAGTTCGAGTCTCGCGCGGAGTGTGAATCCTCAGTTGTTTTTTTTTCTTTTTGTGGTGGGAGAGTGGCATCAGGAGGAAACTTGGCGGGGAGGAAAACTTCCCTGGACTTGGCAATCGTAGATATTTCTTTGGTGTTGGTCCCCGCTCTTCATACAGACACGTCTTCCAAGTTCGAGCAGAGATGGCAAGTCCAAGTCCATCGCGCCCCGAAGACATCTATCCGACTGACCAGCTCGTGGTAACAGCGATTCACGTGCTCTTCCCTTTTGGATTCAGTTGTACCTTTCGACATCCAGATCTCGCAGAGAGCGATGGTGGTGCCTGTACCAAAGCGTCCAAAACTCGAGGGCTCCTCTAATTAGAGAAACAAGGCTGCATACATAACAGGGCTAGGTAGGTTCTTCTCCCCAACTGGCTACTCGTCCAGAGGCCCACAGTGGTGGCCCTGCCTGCCTGTAGAGCACACTACTGCCGGGATTAGCATAGCATGCAAGGCTTGCCCTTTCTGCCGAGAAGGGATGCACACTAGCTAAAAGTTCGGGGTTTGTCCACCCCATTAATCAATCAACCAATCCATCAATCGATCCAGCATTAACGATGAAAGGGCCCGGACTTCGCGAGGTATGATTCGATTTCCGGATCGCCAGGAAGCTACCTACATCGCTCCCTGCAGAGAGTGAGCTGGAGGGATGCATTCATTATGTTCCAACTTCCTCTAGAGCCGAAAGGAAAATGAAAAAAATGAAAAGGCCATATATACAACATGAAATGGATACAAGCCGATCGCTGAGCTGATTACCTGCCCTTGCCCGCGTTTGTCGATTGTCGTGTGGCCCTGAAAGTCAGCCCCGTCGGCCAGAGTGAGCGAGTGATGGCCATGACGCTCCAACCATCGACATGACCGGGCTCGACACCGTGTCCATCAACGACAACCACAGCGTGGTATCCGTGGGCGCCGGATCGTCCTGGCTCGCCGTCTACGCCTATCTCGACCGGCTCAATCTCGCCATCACAGGCGGCCGGAACGTCGCCGTCGGCGTAGGCGGCTTGACGTTGGGTGGCGGCATCTCCCACTTCACCGCCCGCGTGGGCTGGGCGTCCGACAACGTGGTCAACTTCCAGGTTGCTCTTGCCGCAGGGGCGCTCGTCGATGTCAATGCCACGTCTTATCCGCTCCTCTTTCGCGCCCTCAAGGGAGGGCGTAACAACTTTCGGGGTCGTCACGAGATTCGACCTTGCTACTTTTCCGCAGGGGGACATCTCGGTCACCACGCTTAGCCGTGCGATTGAGGAACAAGACAAGGTATTTGACGCCTTCACGGACTTGACGGCCGCCACGCCCTTTGACCCCTACATCTCGCTCGTCATGGGCCTTCTCTTCAACGCCACGACCAAGGCATGGACTCTTAGTAACTGGGCCGTCTACGCGGCCGCGGGTCCCGACCTGGCAGCATTTCGACAATTGAGAGCCATTCCCAGCCTGTCCAACACGACGGGAATAATAACGAACCTATCGACGTTCGCGAACGAGAGCCTGATGCCGCCTCTGTAACCCAACCCCCTATCTACTTGCAAAAAGCCCTATCACCGCTCCCATTTCAACCTAGGAACTGGCTATTCTGAACCGGCACTTATTCCGTCTCAGCCTCGTTGATGTCGCAGACCTTTGACGTCCTCAACACCAGCCTCCACAACTTCACCGTCCCGGCGGCGTCGTGTGGAGCATTGCCTTCGAGCCCCTTCCGACAATAATTTCCTCTTACGCGTCTGCAAAGGGGGGCACCTCGCTCGGGGTATCGTCTGCTGATGGGGACGGATATGTCCTCCTCCTCTCCGCGCTGTAGCTAGAAAGCTCGTCCATCAGCCTCGTAGAACACATGGCGCGGTCTGTTGGTGATCAGATTGACACCCTCGCCTCGGCCAAGGGTATGTTGCGCCGGTTTCGGTCCCTCAAATATGCGGATCCAAGGCAGAAGCCGTTGCGGAGTTACGGCCCGCACAATCTCGCGAGCCTGTGGCCTGCAAGTCGCGTGTATAATCCCCGAGGCATATTTCAGAGGAACGTCCCGGGTGGTTTTAAACTGGTCTGACAGCTTCTAAGGGGTTGACCAACTAGGGAAATGGCGAGATGGGTAGCATCGTACCACGACTGAGGAACTTGTCAGCAATTGGAGGCTGTTCGTTGCACGGATTGTGCTGCCTGGTCGTTGTTCGATAGTTCCAGCCGTCTCTCGGATCCAATGCGATCCGAAGTCCATCTAACCCCCTGCTACGAAGAAAATGAATGCGATACAATGCCCTGCGTCGCCTAGCTTCTCCCTTTCAACTGACCTCGAGCCATGAGAACCACTTCTGCTGTGGTTCCCCATTGAGCCTTGCCTCCCGTCTTCTCACACAGTCGGCATAGTACTCGTCGTCGGGACCGTAGATCTTGAGTGCGAGATCCAGCTCCTGGCTGGCCCAGTAGTCGCTCTTTTCCAGATCGCCCCGGCGACAGTTGACGAGCGACAGGTTCTGGCACGTGAAGACGCTGCTCTCGTGCACGGGGCCTCGGTAGGAATTTTCCTGAGAATCTAGTGCGAGTATCGTCTCGAAGGCGCTCTCTGCGTCGTCCCAGCGCCCTTGCTCGAGGTACAAATTGCCCAGCCGGCGCAGACAGTTGCGCGTCGCGAGGCTGGAGGCGCCGTAGACTTGGCGGCTCACGCGGCAACATTCGTGGATCAGCGATTCGCTGCATGCGAAGTCGCCTGCGCGCATCAGCTCGACGGAGCGCGTCTGTTGCAGGAGCAGTACGTCTGGATGTGCCGGTCCCACAAGCCATGTCCGTCGATAGAGGTCCAACATGACGTTCAGGCAAGGTTGCGCAACGCGGCGCATCGTGTTCCAATCCACGATTCTGCTCATGACGTGTGTCAAGGGGTGCTGACTCCCCAGAACTTTTGCGAACATGGACGACATGAACCGTAGGACCGACTCCCATACCTGCCGGTGGCGGGTCCAGCGGCGGTTTCCCATAACAAGCAACAGACTGACGAGAGCGTATTTTGAGGGGCGGATCAGATACTCCTCGGCCATGGCACAGCCCCTTTGGAAGCCGGCGAAGGCATTCTGGACCTCGCCTTGCTCCAGGAGGTTCAGACCGTGCTGAAACTGGGTCCAGATGTAGTCTTTCCGTCGTCGAAAGGGTTTGATTTGCTTGATCGACGTGTCGGAAGGGTCAAGTGGAGGAGTCATGACGTCCGAGAAGGAGGTTAGAAAGGCCTCCGTAGCCAGGACGATCGATTCGGCCGTGTCGCTGATCTCGTCCTCGATGAAGAGACTGGGTACTGGGGTTGGGACACTGCGGAGTCGTTTGGCCAGTTCTTGCTGTCTGCCTTGTCCGGGCTCTAGGCTCTCGTGATCAAATCCAACTAGCTTTAGAAAGCCATCCTGCAATAAACAGGCTGTCGTTGTGGTGACACGACCATCATCCTCGGTCTGGGTCTGGCCTGTGGAAAAATCGGTGTTGAAGCTAGTCACCAACGCTGTGTCGGGATCAAACAGGATGCCCGGCGGATTCGACTGGGGAGTTCCCCCTCGATGGTATTTGCGTATCCCCCAAGATCTGAGTTTGTTCTTGTACGAGCGGCACCTAGACGAGATCAGCAGAGTGGAAAACAATGACCACGGTATTAAGTTGCTCGCCGTACGAAGCCTTGAAATGGTATTTCTGACATAGAGTCCTCTGGACGTCACAGAGATTTCGCCCCTCTCGGACGTACAGCTGTTGAATGATGGACTTGTGCTCTTCCCAGTCAGCCAACGACGGAGGGTAAGCCGAGCGAGTTGGAGGCGTCATGGCTTGAAGGTTCTCAGACCAGAGAACTGCTGTCACAACAAATGGCTGCTCAACTTCGAGCCCGGTCCTCACAGGTCTGGACATGGTACATGGTTATGAAGAATAAGAGCGAGAAACGGTAAAGCTTCCAAGTCCACTAGACTGGTACAGACTGTGCCGTCAAGGGTAGAATAGAGAGTAGCATTTCATACAGAGGACTGAGAGAGAAGCAAATTGTGGATGATTGGGGCTGAAAGAGGGGGAAAAGCCTCGCAGTCGAGACGCAGGATCTCCTCTATTACGCCACAATTCCGAGTGGCAGTTACTGGTGACTGCTCGATATAGCGTGGCTTACAAGCGACATTAATTAGTTTCCCTGTATTCGAGCCAGAAGAAGTTTCATAAATCATGGTTCACATTCCCGCCATGAGATCTGTTATAATGAGATCCATCTCTGATCAGTCCCCCTGGCTCAATCACTGCCCAACATAACAATTATTGTGCACCGCCAAATATTTATCTTCTTGAAAAATCCATTTTTCTTTTCTGCGACAGCAACGGTGTTGCATTAGTCGAAACAGGAATCATTATCAGGAATTCCCACATCGGTCTGCTGAGGTTGGAGATGCTGTCCAGAATAGAGAGAGGATCAACTCGTTGAATTCCCAACAACTTCGTGAGGACGCTGCTGGCAATGAATTGCCCCGACAGAGACATTAGCCTCAGTCTCAACTTCTTCGAGACAGATAGAATTAGTGTCTCGAAACGGGCGTTAACCGTTTCAAGGAATTGATAACTTTGATAACAGCGGAAAACAACCAGACCGTGTTTCGCGCAAGCCACAAGCAAAGTTGTCTGAGTTTGGTGGTATTGCAGCCAAGGTTGTTCGAAAAGATCAGCTGCGGAAAAAGAGTGATATTATATCTCCCCAGGCTGCTGGGAGTGAGCGACGTGCAACCTTTCGTGTTGACCAAAAAGCATACCTCTCAGGGCCGTCCCGTGATTCGCACCCAGGAGGAGCTCCTCTTAGCCATTCTCAGTCTGAAGATTGTGATACCGTCAACTTCTGCAGAGGTGAATTCGCCCCTGTCCTCTAGAGTGCCTCCTTGCACTATGCGACATCATCCTCATCAAAGATTTGGAAGGTGTTATTGAGAATGGTCTCCACGACTTTTGCCTGCCACCCAGCGTCTGCTATATCAGCCCCCCCGGCCGCATTTCCATTCGTGCCACCTTGCTGCCCCATCAATGTCGGAGCAAACACGATTGCCAGGTTGCTGTGGGTCATCTTGTTCTGGCCACTGTGCTGTGCAACTTTGTGCAGATGAATGGCCAGTACTCTGAGAGTTGCGTAGTTGGGATCAGGCAGGGCATTGACGAGGGCGTGAACTGAGTCTCTTCGCACAATGTCGTCTTCTATTTTGGCGGCTTGGATAAAGTCCCGGTACTGCGCAGCTGTGAGCAACGGATCTGGAAGATCGCGGAGGAAATGTTTGAGGAGTGTGGTAACCGACGCGATATCATCGTGAAAAGCTGCTGGGTTGCGGAGGTCGATTGAATTGGCATCTGAGGACGGTCAGCTTGTGCTTCAGTACTAGAGATCGATGATCCTACCATGATCAAATTGCTGTCTTAACTCCATAATATGATTTGTCGACCCCGAAGTTCTGTAGATGCCTTCAACATCCAGTCCGAATAGCTCTACAGCTTTAATACACTGCATGACGATGATCGGCACAGCAGATCCTTCTCGTTGGAACAGCTCGTCTAGAAGCACTCCGAAAACCGGTCGGATGGGCGGACCCGGTCTTGGACCTGCTTGGGCTTGTGACGGAAGCACACTGACACCACCAGCAGGAGGACCTGGGCGAGGTGCGCCATTCTGAGGCCCGACCGGTCCTGGGCCAGCGGTCCCACGACCGGCACCCTGAGGACCAGCAGACGCTTGTCCTCGACCCATACCTTGTGGTGGTTGACCTCGTCCGACTCCTCCTAGTGGTGCTCCTCTACCCATTCCATTCTGAGGAGGTTGCCCACGTCCCATGGCGGCTTGCGGTGCCTGACCCCGGCCAGCGCCATTTGGTGGCACTTGGCCTCTTCCCATTGCACCTGGAGGTGCTTGGCCTGGGCCCGGGGCCCCTTGAGGCGGCTGCCCTCGTCCCATTGCACCCGGTGGAGCTTGGCCAGGACCTGCTTGAGGTGGCTGTCCTCGCCCCACGGCGCCTTGGGGTACTTGGCCAGGACCTGCTTGAGGCGGCTGTCCTCGTCCCATCGCGCCTTGCGGTGCTTGACCTGGGCCAGGAGCTCCTTGTGGCGGCTGTCCTCGCCCCATTGCGCCTGGTGGTGCTTGGCCTGAGCCGGGCGCTCCTTGAGGCGGCTGTCCTCGGCCCATTGCGCCTGGTGGTGCTTGCCCACGGCCCATACCTTGCGGCGCTTGTCCTCGTCCCATACCCTGTGGTGGCTGGCCTCGACCCATTCCCTGCTGAGGCGGGGCACCCTGACCATTTGGTTGAGTTCCCGGGGCTTGTTGCTGTTGCATCATTGGTTGCTGACCAGGAGCCGGCGGCCCTTGAGACATTGAAGACACGTTGCGGACATGACCGGGCCCTGGAGCCTGACCTGGGGCGACTATAACAGTTTGGGGTCCGGACCCTTGGGCACCTTGAGGCCTTACCATCTGCTGATTCTGCTGTTGAGGGTTCTGTCCAGGCGCTGGATTTTCTGGTTGATACTGAGAACCATCGTCGTAATATTCCTCGCCTGGATAAGGAGTGACTCCCGAAACTTGCCTTCCGTGGGTCGGAGCATAAGGATCTTCATTGTAATACGGATTTGGATATCCAGGCTGCTGTTGTTTCGGCGATAGTGAAGGATGCTGTTCATACCTAATTTCGTCCGGTCTCGTTGGAGCCTTGTTGCTAAATCCAAGGACGAAATCGGCGAAATCTTTCTCGTTGTTGATGCCCGAGGCCAACTCACGTAGACTCTTGGAACCTGGAATTGGCGAGGGGCCTTTGATAGGCGTTATGCAGAGACCAAACCCCAAGAGTAGCTTTTCACTGAGACTGGCAAATTTCTGCACATGCAGACTCAGGCCAGCGTCAGTCTCCCTGATGAGTTCTGACAGCGCATTCACCGTTTGGGGTCTGAGAGTGCTCAATAATTCATTCCGCTGACTCTGTGCAGCTTCGACTTTGGCCGAGTAATCCGCGTCGGCAACTTCAAGTTTGTGTCGTAGCTCTTCTTCCATTTGGGCAGCGGACCTTTTCAAGCCAAACTTACCAGACTGCCTTTCGCCGGTCCTGGCGCGGTCGTACTGCTCCGCCAACGAATTGTATCGGTATTTGGCCTTCTCCATGGCGGCTTCTGCGTCTTGCACACGTTTTTCAGCATTCCCGCCAGTTTGCTTCCAATATTTCCGCGCCTTCTCGGAATTGGAAGCTAGTTCAAATAGTTCCTCGGCCATTCCGAATACCGTGCTGGCATACTGGATGGCATGGTCTGCCATTCGGTCGTGAATGTTGGTCATCTCTTTGTAGTTTTGAGCAAATGTTCCTTGTCGGCTGTCGGGCCTTCCTATCGAATCGTGCGTGGTCCGACTTAGTCTCTTCAGGCCCTGTGCATGTTTCTCTTCCAGAGTCGATCGTTCCTTCAGAAAGGTTGCAAAGTCCTATTCCCAGTCAGCAACCCATACGACTGGCAGGCGAAGGAAGTCGTACTCTTGTAGAGCTGATGCTTTGTTTCAACCGGTTCAGCAAGGTGCTCATGCCAATCTGAGAGGTTGGTCAACAGGGTCACAATGGGAAGTCAGGCTCATGCTTACGTCTGAAGAGAGAACAAGTTGCACCCTCTCTCTGGACGCCGGATCCAACTCTTCTCGTTGAACATCCGCTGAAGGAACTGGAGGTAGAGGTAATTCATTCTGTTGCGGAGGGTTCGGTGTCATAGGACGAGGGCCGCTGTTGACTGGCACTGGCGCATTTGGCTGAACTGCGGCGGCCATATCTGACAGCCTGACGTCTGGCCAGGGTCAATGGGAATCGATGGATGCCGGGAGGGTAGATGCAGGAAAGTCGAAGGGGAAAGACATATGGCAGCTCTGGGATTCGTGTCAGCTGCTCTGGAAGAGAAGGAAATGAAGTTGGTCGAATGTGTCGCAGTTCTGTTTGGAATGATGTGACGAATGCCTGGTCAAGGGTCTGCTTGACATTCGGTGCTTCCCGCCTCGCTGCCACGCGAGTTCCGGGAAATGGGCGTCACCAAAACTCCGATCTTAGGTACCGAGGGCAGCGAGGGGCCCCGTTATGAGAAGCTTAAGCTGGCCATTGGGGGGCTACTAGGCCTCACTGGGCCTCACTCGCCCTTGGAGGCGTCATCCTTGTCAAGCTGCGCCTCGTTAGCCACAGGCTCTTTGGGCGCTGCAGCGGGCATTCTCCACCCTTGACCCTCGAACCCTATTCTTTGCTACCGCTAACGGGCATTCCGCTATTATTCTCCGTGCAAAGATCGGCGCCGCAGGATTAGTACTTACCTAGCATGCACTAGGTTCATGGAGTGGAGATTGCTTCCTAGCGCAGCACTGCCTAACAAGTAGACCGTGCCCCAGGTGTGTATTATTGGCATCTGCATACCATAAGCTGACACTGAACCAATGCCATCAAGGGAATGGTTATGCAGAGCAGAGGTCTGGCATTCAAGCTACATAGGAAACACGGGTGCCGAGTGCTGTCAACTACAGTCTTCCCCTTCGCCTGTCTTCACCAATCTTGAGTACCGGCTTGAGATTCTTCTCCTGGACCCGATCCCAAAGACTGCCTAGTCCCAATTTCCTTCCCCTAGCGTCTTCCCTGCGAAAGAACTCTTCTGCGCTCCTGATCCTGGTGGGATGAATCTCGTCTAGCAGCTTATAATCTCGACGAATGACACCCTCATTGTGACCAGAATACTTCCACATGTTGAAGAATCCAGTGAAATTCTGTTTGAACGTCATGAAGGCGGGGTCGTTGGGGTCCGAGTTGTACCCTGCTCCAGTGTTCGCAGCACCGGCCACGTTTCCAGTCGACCAATAGGTGTCGAGATCGGTGTCGATGTATCTGGCCGGGTGCCCGGTGACTTTCTCAAACGCCTTTGCCAGGTCGGCATAGTGAATGTGGTCGATTGCAACTTCGAGATCCATCCCGTTCGACCTCTCTGGATGGTCGAACAGCCAGCGAACGTAATACTCGCAGTCGTCGAGGGAGACGTGGACAACCGCCCCATCTCCAACTGGACAACGCCATGTCACAGTACCATTCTCGACCTTGGGCGTAAAGATGGTTTGGTTGGCGATGCTCATTTCGATATAAGGTCCAGTCGTAAAAACGGCGACTCCCATGCGGTGGCTATTGACCTGGTTCTGAGCAAGGATCCATTCTCCGACCCTGCCTTTGCCATCATAGTGACCGGTGCGAAATTTGGGATCATAGCCGCTCTTTTTGTAGACATAGTCTAGGTTCCCATAGACATAAAACTTGATGTCCTCCTCGAGAGCCAGCTCGTACGATCTGATTGCCCAATAGATTTCCGTCTTCTCTCCGCAGTTGAAACCATCGATGTTGACAAAAGCTCCGTCACAGCCGCGGAAGAGTTTGCGAAGATCCTCCTCACTGGCGAAGGTGCCCTCCATCAACTCAACATTTCCCATTGCAATCAGTTCTTTGGCCCTTTGAGAACTCACGTCTCGGGTCATGACTCGACATTTGTAGCGTTTGTCCTTGACCAGACCACGAACAACTGGGATGCCTTGGGCCCCAGTCCCCCCGATCACGGCGATGTAAGACGTGTAATGGTGCGTCGACATCTTGCTAGGAGGTGACACGGCAGAGACACAATTCGCACGCTCAAGATACAGGAACAAGATCTACATCACTCCCAGGCGGGCAAGCTCGATGTATTAAGAACCCCACAGAGGGTTCGCAATTGATTAGTCTTCAGACCGGTATGGGCGATTGCGTCGACTATTCTCGACGTGTTTACTAAACTCAGGTCCCATGAGATTGTACGAGGTTCACCCGGACGCCGATTTGCCTGAAATCGGTGGTTGGGTTTGATTTGCAGTTTTGCTGGTGGAAGTAACATGGTCAGTTCTGGTAGTTACGGACAAATGAAAATAACCGGATGAGAGACCTAGAAATGTCAGGCTGATGAATCATATGTTCGAAGTACATAGCGAGATAGGTAATATGTTGTACACCACTTTCGCCCCTGAGCGATCGCTGAACCTCTTGGCGTCTTCCTGGACCTCACGGTCCTCGCCAGCCGTTTTGGTTTCCTCTCTCCTTATTCACTTTCCGTCAACTTTGCACAGATGATAGGGTCCGTTCCAGATGCTATCATCCTAATACCCCCTTCTCCCCCTTCTTCCAATGTGTTCGAGCTGTTCTGTCAGCTTGCTCCTGTAGTGGCCTCTCGCGCGCCAGTGGTGGATTCCTACCTACTTCGTTCGAAGGCCTAAGAGAAGAGCGGCTTCTAGCTAATTCTCTTGGATAAACGTACGTTGTCCCTCGCTCGCGAAGTCGCCACCTATATGAACGCCCAACCAGGCGACGCTTCCTCAGCTAAGGTTGCTGCAATACCAGCGAATACAGTGACTAATTTTCCTCACTGTGCAAGACATATATACATGCTGCAAGACCAGCTCGAATGTTTCCCTCCACCGCATGTCGAGCTCACGGCTTTCTTTGTATATAATCCTCATCAACAACACTAGAAAGGATGATGGAAGCTGAAGCTGGACCACTGAATGCCTCGTTTTCGTCAAACGCATGCTTGAAAATATAGTCGGCTGGTTCCACCCCCTCGCCAACGCGGCACATTCAATATTTTGTGGACTTGCCTATCTATTCTGCTGCTTTTGCGCTTAATTCTTCTCCCGCTTAAGTCCAGTCCCACGCAGCGAAGGATATTCTTCCTCTCTCGGGATGACATCGACAGCCTGGGGGAGTCAGATGCATTTACCAAAGCATTTGCTCTTCTACATTCAACGTGGCTTCTCATTCAATGCATCGGTCGAGCTCAGGCTGGCCTTCCATCATCGCATCTCGAGATTTCCACCACGACATACGTGGTATGTGCCGACGTTATGTGCAGCCTTTGATGGGACAAGCCATCAGATGTCGAACGCATCGCCCTCTTAGTCGCGTCCAAGACGGACGAAGGCGGCAACGGTGGCGACGGCGGCGAAGATCGCAGTTCCCTAGACAGGAGTGGACAGGATGGCGAGTCACAGGAGTATACGTTTTCAAACAGCGAGTCAGATAACAATCTCTTTGGCTGGAACTGAGAATTTCGAACAATTAGACTCCACTGGAGAATTCTTTCTGCCATATCTACATGCCTGCCCCTTCGGCTGACTATCTTGTCCTATCTCCAGCAATCCATTCCTACCTCAAATCCCCATGGTTAAGCCGTTCAGATAGAGAAACTTCCGCTCATGGTCATGGACAGTCAACCACACAGAAAGCTCCCAATTCCCGACCAGCCGCAGGAATGGAGATCGAGGCTACTTTGTGCTTTTGCCTTAGCCTTGCGCTCTTTTCTCCCTTCGCCGCGTTGTTTACATTTCGGCGTGCCTCCTCCCATTGATTTCCGCGATGGACGGTCTTTTGCCTCGGACGAGGATCCACGAGTTGTCCTCAGGCTATTGAGAAATACCCGAAAGATGCAAGAAGTCTGAATTGACCTCCATAACTACACAGGAACAATCGAGAATCCGGTGCAGACCACTGATGGATTCAAGGAACTCGTCAGTGTGAGCACTTACGGCAAAACAGTCCTCCAGAAACTGTTTGGGACTCCAAAGACCTAATGCACCGAGCATGCGTCCAAGCTTTGCCCTATGCAAAGGGCCTGACAGACGGCTGCACGGGGTTTGCCTGTGCAAGACCTTTATCATCGAGGTCAGTAAATGTACGAGGTACGACGCGCATGTTGGTTATTTCTCTACTCGACGCGGCCGACCCAGAGGCAGTGCAAATTTATTTCGGTCCTGACTCTAATGTATACCATTCTCTCTTCAATCACATCAAGTCCATCCCGATGAGAAAGGGACCTCAGGAATTTACGGTCTCGGACACCCTTGAAATTGCTTTGCAAGTTGTTGGCCATAAGGTTCCTAGGTCCGCGTGGGTGATGTCGACTCAGTATGATCAAACGGTTTTCCTCAAATACTCAGTCTTGCCAATGGCGACGAGGTCTTACGCTTAGAATACATTCCAGGCATGCTCATATTTACTAGGCAACGGTACGACCACCGTCGAGGTGGATCCGCAGTATCTGCAGTGGGGATTTCGGGGATGAATTCTTGTCGCTACCACGGTAATTGGATCCTGGAACGAAATTGATACTCGATAACGCCTTTCTAGGTTTTATTCTTCAGTGATTGCTGGGGGCACAAGAGAATTCCCTGTGACTTGCATTAATCGTGTCGAAGTTTCCAACCTTGCCCGGTGGCAGTCCGAGGTACGTCCTCGATTCTTCAGCTGGATCATTGGTCGTCAGCTGCTCCCACGATAGAACTGCAACGTTCGTCTTGCCTACGCCCTCCACGATAGACATTACAAATCTGGATCCAAGGCCAACGTTAAGCCTCCGTATTGGGATTATTAAATGTGACCAAAATGAGCACATTCAAATTTTTCACTTGAGTTACAGGTCGGCCTGTCGTCACCCGCCTCGACACATGCCTTGACTGCAGTGTAAAGTGTTGTCAACCACTTGATTCTTCTTGCCCGAGGGTTGTGACGTAGGGAACCGCAGTAACACAAATATGACGGGGGGCACGTCTCTATACTCGATGGGTTTATTCAAATCCTTGGCTCTTGGGGAGCTCTCGCTGGCCTTAGGACCGGCTCTTCACTTGAAAGTCAGATAATAACCCCTGGCCTTTGACGATGCAGTCGGCCCAAGTAGGTTACATAATGCAGGAACTAAGGGCCCTTGGCAGCTCAGTGCGATGTTCTGGTCAAAGCGGGCTCACTGGGCTAGGCTTGGCTCATCTTCTAAGATCAAACTGCATGTGGCAATTAGTTACGTGCGTTGTTGAGTAATCTAGGCGGTACGAAAGACTAATCGCGTTTAATATCAGTTTCGGAACGGGTCGCTTGGTTGATTCTATACCGAGGCAATTCCGCCTGTAAACAAGAGACTTGGCTTTATACAGGAATTAGATATTTCAAGAGGAAGGCAGCTGCAGAAGTTGCCAAGGTACGCCAGTCTTCTCCCTGCGTGCAAAAAGGAGCAAAACACCTTCTTCCTATGCCTCAAGAAACCATGGCCTACTAATCATCAAACGTGCGCTTCTCTTCCCACCCTGAAAGGACGGTCCAGCCATGGCACCTCTGTACGATCGGGGACAACATGATGCCCGCCGGCGGGTGGAAGGGACCGCACCCGGCGGCAGGAATAGTAATTTCACACGTTTTGTTGTCGTCGTCTCGGCCTGCGACTGGCGCATTGCACGCCAAGTGGTACCCTCTGCTTGCGGTATGATGACTGGAGGCTCTATAGGCTGCCGGCCTATCTGAAGAGACGACCGTTGAGGAGCTCTCAATTGCCCACCCTGTCTCGACGAGCCGTTTGAGGGCTGTTGTTCAGCCGTTGACATGGTTTTGCGGTGGCAGCCATTGCCGCCGAATATCGTGTGCACCTTCACTCAATCTCCAGAATCCTCTCAAAGTCTAGAGGGCTCTCCCCTCGGCGCATTCTCCATTTGTTGGTCGACTTCTGGACGTTGATTGCCCCTCTGAGAAGGAAAGGCCACTTGCGCGTGAACGATTCTGTCACTTCCCACCCCTCAGAATCCCATGGTTCCGACCACACAATCAGCCCATTCGTCTGTTGGGAGTCGAGGTCTTCCAGGCCAGTGTAGTTGCCATCCCCGACCATGTCGAGACATAATTGTAGATCGTCAATATTCTGTTCCCCGTATCGAAGGATATTGTCTCTGATTTCAGGATCAGGAAATATGTCCCACATTGGATGATGTGCCATGGTCTTTTGCAATTCGGTCGGCTGGAGTGAGGGTGGAAGGTGCCTTATGTTTGAGGTGGCGCTTTGTGACATGGGCAGGAACGGCGAGGGATAGTCGTCGAGGTACATCAGATTCAGGTCAAGACCCAGCATATGGGTGTTTGAGATGAGTGCTCGGTATACATTGTAATAGACCAGGGAGATCAGGTGATCGGAAGGAAGCGGATACATCCAAGCATTGTCTTGGTCCTTCGTCAACTTCTCCGCCATCTCCTTGATGCTAGCCAGCCGATTTTCGAGAAGCACCTCGTACCATCGCTGACAGGCATTCTTGCTCCGTATGGAGACAAACGGTGACCGATTCGCGGGGTCGGGTGGCTGGAGGGCAGTGTGCCATTCGGTACGGCTGACCCTCTTGCTCCTCAATACCATGAGGTCGTTAAGACCGGCCCGGTCCACCAGGGGAACATCTTTGAGCCCTGCAGCTCGAGACGAGCTACTGCTTGACGAGGCGTCCTCCCCACCCTTGTTCTGTGCAGCCTTGCGTCGTCCTATTCGATAGGTCAGCGGTCCGCATGGCAGGTACAGCACGCCACCGCACTCGGGAAACAAGTCCTAAACTCACTTGCAGCTCGTTGGTTTAACCGATTCTGAAGCTTCCGACGAATCACAGGGTCTGTGATCCCAGACCATTCTTCGTCTAGCGACTGCACATCTGGGTGCAATTTCAATTCGGCGCGAAGACCAGGTGGAAGTGACATGGCTTGTCCCTTGTTCCTGCTACGGAGTATCTTGTACTATGCTCTGCTCTCACTGGAAGATGTGGAAGACGGGGTCTGATGCGTTGAAAGTGGAAGAACTCAGTGTTTTAACTGCATCTTGCTGACATGGAGACAGATGCCCCAGACTGCAAGGAACACGATGGTGGCGCCGCCCAGAAACACCAGAGCATTTATGTCAGCATTTTGGGGGGAACGGAAGATCTGATTGGACGAACGGTCCCAACCTCATGCAGGCGGCTGACAAGTGGATCTTCGGATTTTCGTTAAAACCCAATCACAGCGACAGTCGGAACGGATCAACTTCGCTCCCTATGGCTGTCCTCCCTGCAAGTAGCGTGAGCGGTATTATGTTATAACGAGGCTGTATCCCGTTTCATCCAACTTCATCCACATACGTCATGAAGGAGCGCGGTTCTGCGACAGTCGCAAGGTCCATAGCCACAATTCGCTCGAATTGGAACGTGCTTGAGAAGAATTGCACGACATATAAAGTCGGGAGGTACTGGTATGCTCGCAAGGATGAACCACAATCGCCATCACCATCACCGTCAACCGCGGCGGCAGAAGCAGAACTTGCACCGAGCGCGTCACCGAGTTTTACCTTGCGTTATCCTCCCGTTCAACTACCCTAGGCCCCAAACATGTCCCCTCGTCTCAACTGGTCGCCAGACTCTCTACCCTCGCTAGATGGACGTACGTATCTAGTGACAGGCGGCAATACCGGCATAGGATTTTGGACAGTGCACCATCTAGCCCTGCACGGCGCAACCGTGTACATGACCTCACGATCACCCGAAAAAGGAGCGTCCGCGCTATCGTCGATCAAGGAGTCGATCAAGAAGACACACCCGGATCTCGAATCGAGGATCTATCTCGTCGTGATGGACCTGATGTCGCTGCGGTCCGTCGTGGCGGGCGCCAAACGCATCCGCGCCGAGTGCGCGCAACTGCATGGCATCGTCAACTCGGCGGGGATCATGGCGACGCCGTACCAGCTCAGCGAGGACGGCTACGAGTCGCAGTGGCAGACGAACTACCTCGCGCACTGGCTGCTGACATACCACCTGCTGCCGCTGCTAGAGTCGACCGCCGCGGCTGCTGGCGAGGAGGGGGCCGTGCGCGTGGTTAACGTCAGTTCCATGGGCCACGCCGCGACGTTCAAGGACGGCATCCGGTTCGAGGACACGGGCCTCAAGGACGCCTTCACTTTCCGCCGCTACGCCCAGAGCAAGCTGGCAAATATCCTGCACGCCAACGCCTTGCACGCGCGGTACAACGACAACCACAAGAACGAGCAGCCCAACCCCAACCCCAATTCCAAACCCCACATCTGGGCCATCTCCCTGCACCCAGGCAACATCGACACGCAACTCAACACCCGGGCCCGGGGCGGCTCCGTGCTCACCCCTATCCTGCGCTGCATGGGCGCGTACATCACCCCGGAGCAAGGGAGCTACAATTCGCTATGGGCCGTTGCAGGCACGGGCGAGGGCGCGGAGGCCATCTCCGGAGGCTACTTCGTGCCCGTCGGCCAGCGCAAGGCGCCTAGCAAACTGGCACAGGACCCCGAGGGGACGCTGGCAAGCAGGCTATGGGACTGGACTGAGAGGCAGATGAGGACGAAGGGGTACTTGGACGCCATTTGAGGGGGTTTGTATGTGTAGACTACGAATGAGGCTTCAAGGATCTGTTAGACTGCGAGGGTCGGGAACAAGACGAAGGACTAGGGCAAGGATAAAGACAACGGCAAAGGTAGGACACAGGCTAGGGTCAGGAGGGGGAATTTGGGGCCAATATGTACATCATTCAAACTGGAAGCGCAGCTGAAAGGAAATTCTCAAGGAATAAGCTGCTCTTTCTCACACGTTGTATTTTTCTTCCTCCTCTTCCACTTCCCATTTTTTGGGCTGTATGAAATGTAATATAGGTATCATTTGAGATCACTTGTACGTATACAATACTATGTCAAACACCACGCCAGCTGATTCGTTTTTCAGTTCTTGAAGCCCTAGCCCGTCGTCCACCTCGGAGGCTTCCCTTTGTTTCCTTTCGCGTCCCCGCCCGAAAAAGAGTGGAATCAAGACATTACCTCGCCTCGCCGTTTTGGATCTCGGGATGCATTACATACCACCCCACCAAGGCATCTCCGGTATTCAATAGTATGGGGTCCACAAGATGGGACATATCCATCATTCGGTATTCTCCAGTCCCGCTCGACGAGCGCTTGAAGCAGCAATTAGTATAAGGGGTGAGGAGAACTCAGACAGATACCTCCTAGCCGGCGCTGAATCATGAAATTAGCACGAAAACTTGACGCTTCCATTTCCGAGCTCTGAGATCTCGACCTTCCTTCCCTGCGTCGCGCCTCTATACCCGTACAACTCGCGACTGCTCTCTTTTCGGACCACCAGTCCATTTCCGCTGGCACCAATACTCCCCATCCCATAAGTCGACAGGTGAACCATACCCTCCCACTGAGGCGGATAGGCGATATTCATACTTCCACTACCACGTACAGTGTGGACGGCTTCGATGGCACGGATCGCCTCAGTCGAGCCCAAGCTCGGGACAACCTTGATATGCTGGCTGCCTTGGTTGGAGATAGTAGAAATGTTCGATTGCGGATCCATCTCGGAGACGCCGACAGCATATATGGTCAACGAGATGGACCCCGCATTTGTGGCGATGGAAGTTGATCCACCATTGCCGTGAACCACGTTTCCGGAGACGCTACCCGCGCCCGTAGAGATCTCCGTCACCAGAGTCCTTGACTTCGCAGCGTCTGGGATGGTGGGTTTCGTGAAGAAACCGCCTCCAGATATCATTTTCACGTTTACACTCCCTGCCGTGGTGGACAGACGAAGGACTGCTGGTTTATCTCCCGGTTGAACCTCGACGGTAACCGTGATGCTGCCAGCTGTGGTGGAAAGATCAAGCAGATCGTAGAGCTGGTAGGTACCGCTGATAGAGCGGAAGGTCTCATGCTCACGATGCTCGCGTTTTGGAGGAGGCCAGGGTGCCTGAGACGGGTGTGGGCCAAAGCTCGGAAGCTGGTACCGTCCATCCTGTGCCAAGAGAAACATTAGCACCTGTACATCGTTTAGACGTTAATATCCCAGAAAGAATGGATAGAAAGAAACAGGCCATGTACATTCTTGAGCGATCGACAGAAACCCGGAATCAAAAGCCATAGGCAGGCAAGAAGGGCCAGGAGGAAGAAAATTGTCCGCTTGAGTCGGCGTGCTCGACCTTTGTCACGACTGCAGTGTCGCATACCGCGGCCGCGACCACCGCAGCCTCGCGCTTTTCCAGGTGTCCGACACCATGTCCTCTTATGGCGTGGATGCTGTTGCAGGAACACGGGGAGGCTATCTGAGTCTGCATCCTCTTCGTGCTGGTGATGATCATGATGGTGGTGGTAGTGGTGATGGTCATGGTGTCGAGAGTGATGATCATGCGGGACAGTTTCGGACATGGACGATGGACCCTCCTCTTCATCATTGTCTCGGAACGGGCATGGGGAGGATTGTGGGTTGGAAGGGCAGGACGCTGTGGCAGAAGCGCTTACTGGCTCTGGTACTGGAGATAGATTCGGTCTTGCAGCCACGGGAGAGGCTGGTGCCGCAGGCGATTGAGATCCAACTTGAGTGCTGGCGGAGGGGGTATAGACTGGGGGCGGATCCGATGGATCCCCGTCTGATGAAAGGTGCGGCGGATATCTAAGATCCCTCACTTCGTCACCATCCACGGCTGAGGCTGTTGGAGTTCTGTTGGTAGCAGGAGTGCCGCCAGCAAAGTTGTCGGCCCATGAACCTTGAGACCCAAGTCGTTGGGCTTCGGCCGCAGCGGATCGGGATTTGTCTGCATCCCCTCCACGCTGGTAGGACGTGGGAGACTGGGTGATGCTATCGTCATTGTCGTCAGGGAATGTCTCGTAGCTGCGAGGCGGGTATTGTTTGCGGATGGTCATGGTAGAGAAGTTCTGTGTGCCAGCTACTGATCCAAAAAGCGGGGTTTGACCCAGCACATTGAGACCGGAGAAGGGACGTTTAAGAGATAGATGCTCTGGTCGAAGTGGTAGGAGACAAAAAGGACAGTCAGAAAATCATTGGTCCGATATCAAAATTGATTACCTTTGTATCATCATCCATATCCAAGGGAGTCGAAATGGGGTCACTGCGAGGTGTGAGATGTGAGATGTGATGCCGTATTAGTTGGTGTAGGCAGACACCAAAGAAACCTGGAACAGTGCCAGCTGCGCCTAGTGAGGGCCCCCTTGACACCCCCCCTCTCCCCTTCCCCTCCTCCACCGCCTCCACCGCCTCCTCCATCCTTGTTTATCCTCGACTTCCGACTGCGCGCTCCCTAAAGACGTTACCGACTTCATGCACGTCCCATGCCCACCAAGGAGGAAACGGGAATTGATAGGCTCTCAAGGCCCAACCTCATGGTGCTCTTGTTCCCGCAGCACAGGTCAGGCCCCCTGCTTCCGTCTAGAGCTTCTGCCAACGTCATACTCCTGGCAAGCCACAGACATCGTATTCGTACCAACGGCACCCACGGGCTAGTGGCCAATCTCGCTAACTCTCTAGAAGGTGATAGAGCGTTATAAGCGGTAGAGCTGCGCGTGAGGTAGCTGAAGGCAACCACTCCGGCGGGCATAGGGAGATACAATGAGCTCCTAGGAGGCCCAAGATGACCAACTCCAGCCTACAAATTCAGGGCACAGCGAGAATATTAACATCACAAAGCTTTCATTATTCAACGACGATACTAGGGGGGATACCTGCGTTTGAATGTATGTACAGTCGAGGTCGGCGTCAGTCTCCAATGTGAACTCCCTCGCTGATGCATTTGGAACTCGACTCGCTAATCTCGCTCAATCCATCTTTGCTCAAAACTCGCAACGCTTCACTGACCGAAGCATATCCAACACTGTGCAGAGAGAGCTTTTGGACAAAATCACAACATGCACGCTCATCAAATCAACGGCTGTCTCCTTTCACAGCACGTCCTCGCTCCTACGCTGGCTTCGGTTCATCAACCGTCCAGAACCTACGCAAACCCCAGATTCTCCAGAATTGCCTTGGCCTCGTTCATCGGCAACCCAGCGACACCCAGCGCGCGGACTTGCGTTCCCCTTCTTAGCCGCTGAAGACCAACAGCGACTTTCCACCCCTCGGATTGAGACAGAATGAAGACGTATTTCTTGCCTTCTTGATCGCGAATGCTAGCGCGGAGGACGTGAAGACCGGAGAGTTCGCAGCTCTGTGATTGTAGAGTCAGTATCAGTTGAGGCAGTTGACCTTGTGGTCGACGAAGAACATGAGAAGCGACTCTGAGATCGAGAGCCAGAGGACCTTTTCATGCACACCCCTCGGCAGGTATCCAATAGCTTATTGACAAAAGCTGTTGATTCTTTCTCCGAAGGTGAAGGGGGTTCCCGCCTCGAGTCGGCGTTCAATCCGAATCCCGGGTAAAACTCCCGGGTGGGGGTGCACGAATCCATATTTTTAAAGCAAGAAAGACTGGGACACCATACCTCTGCCAGTTTCATCGTCCAGGCCTTAACATCCCACTCACGCTGTGGCACTCCTCGTACGTCGTCGTCGATGAATAGGCCCTCGGTCGTGATCCGCAAAATCAGTCCGTCTGTGACGTTACCTTGTCCAGATACCAGCTGGGAAATCGGGGTTCGCATGAAGGCATTGTTGAAGGAAAAGACGCCCTTGATGATGATCTTGTCAGGGTCTTTGGTCGAATAAGGCCCACGCACTGAAGGCGGCGGTGTGGTTTTGGCGGTGCTTTCTGACGGGGCATACGATGATTCTGAGTACATCGAAGCCGCAGAATTGGCTTTGTGTGTTCGTTTCGGTCGGTCGTAGGGTCTAAAGGAGTATGCATCATCGTCTCGTTCCGTGGTCGCTGTCGGCATGGGTGGACGCTTGGGGGGGCTTCGGGCAGCCTGCTCTTGTTTTTCCTTCTCAGCCGCTGCAGCTGCAGCTTCGGCGGCGGCGGCAGCTTTTGCAGCAGCCTCCTTTTCTTCGCGCTCTTTCTTCTCTTTGCGCTCGCGCTCGAGTCTCTCTAGCAACTCTTTTTCTCTGAGCTTCAACCGCTCCCTCTCTAGATGCTCCTTCTGCCTCTGCCGTTCCCTCTCTAGTTCTTCTTTTTGCCTCTGGAGCTCCTTCTCCAGTTCTTCTTTCTGCCTCTGCCGCTCCTTTTCTAGTTCTTCTTGCTTCTGTCGCTCTTTCTCCAACTCCTCCTTCTGTCTCTGTCGTTCCTTTTCCAATTCCTCCCTTCGTCTTTTCAATTCCTCGGCTCGTTTCCTCTCTTCCTCTCTTTTTCTCGTTTCTTCTCTCGCCTTCTCCCAGCTTGACTTAGCGCTCGTAGTATTAGCTTTGGTATTGGCCTGGGGTGGCGGTCTCTGCCACGATGACTGGGGAGGAGGACTGCTTGTTCCATGGTTAGGCGGAGGTGGAGGAGGGCCAGTTGCTCCGGGATTTGGAGGGGGAGGCGGCGGAGGGGGTTGAGTGTGCGATTGGGGTCCAGGTTGTGTGTAAGATCCAGTGTTGCCGTAGCCACCATGACCTGGGCCGCCAGAACCCGTATCAGTACCTCCACGATTAAATCCGCTATAGCTTTGCCATTCACTCTGAGTCTTTCCAAATGCCCAGGCCACCACTGCAACACCACAAATGAGTGTGAAGACTCCCGTTCCACCACTGTTGATGGTGCTTAATAGCCATTCCTTGACAACGGGCACAGCGGTGTAGTAGATGAAGAAGGAGGCTGCGGTGCAGAAGACTCCTGCCAAGAACGAATTGCGGTGTGTCTGGAGCGAAGGGAGGTATAGGAAGCCCGAGCCCGAGGAATGTGGAGGGATGACAAAAATGTCGTATCTGCCGTCAGGGAGACCTCCAGACCTGCCACCGCCTTGAGGATTTGTGCCATGCGGTGGCGGCGGAGGCGGAGGTGGCTCCATGAGAGCAGAGCCCTCTGGTGGTTTTTAAATTTTTTCCTATCTCTCCAAGCACAAGTGTATCGTCCGTCGTAATTGTGCTAAGGCCTTCTTTTTCATATTAGCAGCTGCTGGACTGCGCAGAGGGCAGTTCCAATGACAGGAGACGGGTCCGAATTGTTGTCGGAGGCTGAAAAGGCACCGATGCGTGAGGAACCAGGGGTCGTTGTTGACCGTATCGTTTATTTTTGGGGTCTGCAAGTGGAATTGACGGTCGAGAGGGAGGTGTTCAAGATTTCGAGTGTCTGAGAAAGCCACTTGGCCGGTGTAAGGTAGGGTCTGGAAAACAAAAGCAGGACAGGAGGTGAAAGCGCAGAAACAAGCAGCGACTGGCGGTCCTGGCACTGACAACTGATGTGATTTGACTTTGGAGCCCTCGAGACTCGACAAGCAGGGAACAAGGTGGAAGGGTGGACTCGTTCTTGAAGTGTGATGGCGCTAAAGCGGGAGGAAAGGCCCTCGAGGGCGTCGGGGTCACTTTCCGGCGGGCAGGCAACCAGGATCCTGGGAAATGGTCCAGAAAGGACACGGTACTAGTCAATGGTGGTGGGTGATGGGAAAATAAGATTGAATTTCTTTTTTTCTTTTCCTTTGGATGAGATTTGTGAAAAAGGCGCAGGACTCCCAGGGGTGCGTGGTGAGGCAGGACGCAGGACCGCAGCCCAGAGACACCGCAGACCTTTTCAATTCACTCTGGGAACCTGCAACCTGCCTGCCCGCCTTTTCGACTCGCATCAAAAAAAAGGCGGGCTTCTGCGCCTCTGAGCACGAGGACAGCATACATAAATATGGATTTTCTATCGATGTTCGACGCACGCACTGCTGGGCGAAGCCTAATAGGGGATTTGCAAAACAACAAAGTCGACCGATATCCAATGGAACCAAGGGTCAGCAGCAGGACGATGCCGCCAGATGTTGGGTCATGCACTCGAATTTTGCTAGCCAGGCAAATCACGATTGCAGCCCCAGTGTCCAGGCCGCTGATAGGCAGACATTCCTGCAGATATCAACGCGCCTCTACCACGTCCGGCTGGTAAGGGCCCTTTCAGCAGGTAACTGGGACAAGCATCCTTCGCTTAGCCAGCATCAGCAGTGAGCGAGGGAGCGCCGGTGTCAGTGCGCCGACGCATGAGAACAGACCACGTTGAAAGCTGGAGCAGGCGGTGAGTTCATGTGATGGAGTTTTCCCGGGGCTCCATGCGTGACGACTGGCTGGCGAGGATGTTGATGCGCGATTGCAAGGCTCTGGTGGTGCTAGAGCTGATGATAAACAATGCGGCCCGTGGAAGGGTTGACGGGGGAACACAGTGGTGGGCGAGAGGCTAATCACTCGCTAACACGAACCAGCGCCGGGGGTCAACGGTTGGTGCAGAAGCCTAGCGCTGCCTAGCTTTGTCTAGGGGTGCCTAGAGACGGCCTAGTGAACCACCTAGAAGCCTCCCAGCGGGAATTTTGGGCTCTTCCCGCCCGGCCTCATCCAACCACTCCTCGCCAGAAACCTCCGAGCGGTTCCCTCGTGGTCGGCGTTCTTCATGCATGCTGCATGATGACTTCATCTGAAATTGAACCACGATCGCCGTGTTCCAGGCCTGCCTCAAAAAGTGATCTGAAACCTCTCCCTTACCCAGCCGCCAAAATAATAAAACAACAGCGGACTCGGCGCTATCAAGACCGTAAGAAACCCAAAGCAACTGATTCCCCATCCATAGCCCAACTTTTCAAACAGGAGCGGCGCGACTAGGTGCACCAAACCGCCCAGCAGACTCCGAAATACAGATCCCCCTGCGATGGCCGAGGCAGCGTAAGTCGAGAACGAATCAATGTAATAATTCTGCACGGAGTTGAAGACCACCACTTGGCCCACGCCGCAGAAGTATGTCGCGGCAATACTCGCCAGTCAGTGGACGCGGAACTGCACGGTCCATGCGAATCAGAAGCGACTCACTGGGATCAAAATGCTGCCGACGCTGGCCAGCGGTAGACGATGCTCTGGGAGCTCCTTGCCGCCATGCTTCTCAGTCAGTTTGTTGAAGACGGTGTCGATGCGTGGGACGAGGAATCGGACCGAGGTCAAGAATCCCAGTCCTCCTCCTAGATATAAGAGGCCAATTTGCTCCGAGCTGAAATTGTAGGGCGGTTTCGAGTAGATGCTCTGTTTTGGGCAACGGTCTTTTGTCTTCGCCGTCAAAGTAGTATCTCGTCTTCTTTCCTGAGCCCTGGGAGTCCTGCTGGGCAAGCTCGGCTTTGCGGCGACCTAGTAGGACAGGTGCGTAGGTCTCTTTGAGGAAGAGATAGCCAATTGCTGTCTTAATGGCGCAGACGATGGTGAGAAACTGGACTCAACCCAAGTCATTAGTCTGTGAAATCAATGCGAGCCTCCTTTTATGTCTAGATTGACCAAATTCCTGAGCTCACCCAGTATATCCATCTTCACCCCAAGCGACTGATGATGACTCCTCCGAACAGTGGTCCAAGGGTTGGTCCTAACATGCTGTCAGTCACATCTCAGACCTTCTTGTGGTTCTTGTATAGTCACCTAAAAGGGTCCCGAGGAGGTACCATCCAAAGATTCCCGCCCGTTCAAATGGATTGTACATGTCCGAAATGGTTCCTCCTCCATTGGCGATTCCGACACCTGCAGTACCCATCAGCCATGTGTTTTTCATTCATTCTACAGATTCCCCCATGGTCATAATTGTCACTCACTGCCGAAGAAGCCCGAAACCGTCCTCATGGCAATCAGCGTCTGAATGTTCGGGCTCAACGCCGATGCCACCTGGAGGACCGTGAATGCGGCAAGACAGCAAACGTACAACGTCCGCCGGCCCCGGTCTTCGGACAAGGGACTCAGGAAAGCCAACAATGAGATAGTGCCCACGTTGAGCATCTTCTTCCGACCATTCCAGGCTTTGGGGTTCTCTTCATCGTCCGCACCGAATTGGATCCGATGCGTCTCATGGCTGCTGCATTGACTGGTGATATCAACACCTCCATCGGGCTGTCGGAGTGGCCGCTCTTCATCGTCGCGGCGAGGGGGAGGCACCGGTTCTGGTTATGGAGGCAGTGCATCAACTGATGTCGACAATAACGATACATCTGACCGAAAGCATGACATGAAAGGGAGTGTTACGGGTCATGTTGTAGACACAAGAGAAATAAAATAGACTTTGAATACCAGATCTGTCGCTTGTATCCATGACGACTACTGCATCTACTGCTCCACACAAGAGCGGGCCTTGGCCATCTCATCTTTCAAACGGACGTCAACCCCAGCGAGCTTCTGGCATTTCGATCACTGTAGAGGTCAGTCCCCCCGCAAAATCTCCATACACGTCCAGCGTGACTTTCCATGATTTTAAAAGACATGAATTCATGAATGACCCAACCCAGCTATTTTGAACTAAGACTAGGTTATCGGCAAAAAATTATAGCCAAAAATTTGTGTTGGAGCCGAGGTAGTTCATATATTTATTGACCAGTAGATCTCCAGCTGTGTCCGTATATCTAGGGCCCATCTTCCGTCGACCTAAGAGACAGAGACTGTGCTTAATAAGACATTGCTCGATACTCTTAGAGGTAAAAACACATGCGCTGAATCAAAGCTGAGTGGTTGTACATTTGTAGGTCGTGAGTTCGCGTCTCTGAGGGTGCGGCTGCTGCGTCGGGATTCGATGCTTGCATTTCGTGCTATACACCTTCGTGATCGAGTATCCATCTAAACAGAGCGAAATTCACTCTGGATGGGTTGTGATTCCATTGGCCTTCTCCGTTTCCTGGCGCCAGCAACAGCATGCCGCGCTGATGCGAGTGAAGACGTAGGGGACGACAGCTTCCTCTTTCTCGTTGTCCGCAGTTTTGACATCTCATAAGCCTCTCTCCTGGGGGCAGTCACCTCTCCTGGCCCCGTTCATTCGTTTGTGTAGGTCGCAGTCCTTTTGCTTCTTTCCGGGCTAGCACTGTCGCCATCCACTCTTCAAACTCTTCCTCTGCTTCTTTTTCAGACTTGCCTGTCCCATCAATACCCAGTCCGCCCCTCAACTTCCTCCGCGCTTCTGCCAAGCTGTTGATATCGAGATACCATAGAGCTCCTCCAGTGGCCATCATTGTCAGACTAAGCACGTTGATAGTTGCAATGTTCAGTGCTTCGACAGCTTCCATGGCACCATTCACTTTTTTCGCTTGTTCTGCTTGATGTCCCGGGGCATTGGCGTAGAAGGCTGGGCTAGCAGCCAGCCGTTTCCGCGCAAGGCTTCTTCGAGTGACGAGGAGCGAGAAAGCGAAGAATACGGCGCCAGCTCCGAAAATGAGTTTGTTTCTGTTCACGCGTTCGGTTTGCGTGGGCTGTGGTACAGCGAGTTGGGCTGCTTCAATGGTGGGTTCGGCCGGCTTGACAGGTTCCTCGAGGACGCGATTCTCAGTAACTGGAGGTTGATTGACCGGATGAGACTCTGTGTTCTTCGAAGATGCGAACCATGATGTAAACCACGACATTATAGCGGAGAGGGGCTAGTTGGTTGGTAGAGACGTGGTGTCGAACTCTTACGAGAAACAAAATTAAAAATGTTGGAGGCAGACCAATGCACGTGTCTGCTCGTGGGCTGGGAGAAGATACACGTGACGGACTTCGGGGGTCCGAGGGGGCTCGGGGGTTCGAGAGAATTCTTGGCCCTCTCGCCCTACTCCTACAGAAAGTTTCGTTCGTGCCTCAGCATCTGAATTATCCGCTCCTTTTCCATCGAGAAAAGTAGTGCGAGTCTCGATTGCTATTCAAAACGGCTGTCACTTCATTTCTCTTCGCCCTGCCGCCCCAACTACAAAAAGCCTACTTTGGACAAGCCCGGCTTGTTCATCAAAATCCAAAGGATACATAACCCCTTTACCTATTCCTTTTCACTTTGTTCTGAGTCGACATGCTCAGTGGTAGCCCCGTGGCCAGTTCCATGTTTTTCCACGTCTCCGCCTGTGGACGGTCGCGGGTTACCAGCCTCAGTTGCGACCTTGTGCACACCGGTATGACCGTGTTCATCAACGATGAGCTCGTGGGTGCGGTGATCGACGTGGAGGTCTTCCGCGTAGACGGCGACCTCGTCTCCAAACAGTTTGGCCATCTCTTCAAGCGGGATGTTCTTCGTCTCAGGAAGGTAGAAGTATGCAAAGAACGCGCCCAGGCCCGAAAGGATAATGAAGACCAGATAGAATTTCCAGCCGATGTTGGCAAAAGCCTACAGAGGTCAAGTTAGCAATGATGAAAAGGTCGAACATGACAACAACACTTACTGTCGCTGCAACTTGTAGATAGACCAAGTCTGTCAGTGCAATGACAGCAATACTGAGAGCCAGGCCCTTCGCTCTCAGATGGTTGGGGAAAAGTTCCGAATAGAAGACAACACCGGCGACGTCGATGCCGATGCTGTATACTAGCAGGAACAAGTACGCAGCCGCAACGCCCATTCGAAGACCAGCCTTGTTGGTCCCCTCCTCGGCGTAGGAGCTAACCATCGCAGCTTCGAGAATGAGTGACACGCAGCAGCCAGCAACACCCATGACAAGCAGAGGCTTGCGGCCGGTCCAATCCATAATCAGGGCACCCACCAAGTTGCCAAAAATGCCCACAGTAATCCAGCCGCACTGGAAGATCAGTTGGTACAAGGTATCGTAACCTAGGGCTGCGTAGATGGTTGGACCTGGGACTCTTAGCATTTGACACACACAAGTCAAGGCAGGCCTCAAGCACGAGCTCACCGTAGTTGTTTAAAACCAACACGCCCGTCGACTGGCCAATGAATGCGAAGCCCATGGCCATGATCGTACGCTTGCGGTAGCTGGGGCGGCGGATCATTTCAAGCTTGCACCGTTAGCACTCTTCTATCAAACGAAGGCACATTGCTCCTTACCCAGCCCGGTTCCATGGTCCTATCCAACTCGGCTTGCTTTGACATCTGATAGAACTCCCCGCGAGCAAATTCTTGATCGGGGTCGTTCTTAGATGCGTGCAGCTTGAAGACAACGTCCCTCGCTTCGTCAATCCGACCCTTCATGAGGAGAAATCGGGGTGATTCTGGGATGACAAAGCAGACTAGAACCATCATCACTGGCCAAATGAGTGCAATTCCCAAAGGAGCTCGCCATTGGGTCTGTGGATCATCGACGTAGTAAAAGGCAAGACCCATATAGCTGGCGAGAGCATAGCCCAATGCGATATTGACACCGTTCATGCCCACCATGAGGCCGCGAAGGCCTGGAGGTGCCAACTCTGCAGAGTAATATGGGGCTTGATGTAGTTAGCAGGGAGCGGCATAATAGTACCGGGGTCAAATACGTACTGACTGCAAGGTAACCCCAGCTCCCGGCCCCCGCGAAGAGGCGAGCAACGATGAACATGGTGGAATTTCTGCTGCCGCAAAGCAGCGCACCCCCGAGCAGCGACAAAAAGCCACACCAGTGGAATCCAGCCTTACGTCCCCATCTACCAGCGGCCGTCAGTAGGCCGATACACCTGGCGGGGGCCTGGGAGATTCAAACGTACCTGTCTGACACATAACCGGCGATAAAGACATTGATAGCAGCACCAGCTTGGAATACCTAAAAATGGGTTAGGCAAATGAAACAGAAACGGAAGCCTAGGCACTGAGGTTGGCGGAATTGATATCTAGAGGGGGAGCAACGGCGACGGAATCGTGTTGATGATGGGCCAAGGCACAAGCATGCAAATTGTCGCTTTTCATCCGTTCTCGATTCGTCATGAAGATTTCCAAGTAATAGTGGGTTCAGTGGTTCCTCATTGCAGATCGTGGTCTTCGCATTTGAACCGCCCCTTCATTCCATTGATAATCGGACTGAGCTCCGAGTTGTTGGGGACCCGGTTGTACGAATGCATTTTGACATTGAAATTGAAATGGATCAACCTACTCCTGACATTGCCCCAATCTTCTGATCCGCCCCTGCCCGTTCGTCAGCTCGCTGTATGATGTTCTGGAAACATGGTCTCCTAACCTGGAGTCATGACTGGGGGATCTTGTGTGACATCCAGCAGGCCCATATAGACTAGAAAGGATGGTTGGGCGAGTGTAACACCAATGATGGAAGCAGGATAGCCAAAAGCGATCTGCCCCAGGGAGACCATCCAGCATATGAAGAAGTTCCATGCGCTCCAGTGACGTTCGGTGCCAAAAGCCATGGTGGGCGGTATGGTCTTACAGGATAAATATGACACTAGTCAAGATAAGTAGAACTGTCTAGGGGAGGGCGAAAGAAGAGCAACCAGGTACTTCCCGACCTTTAATATTTCTTGGGAATACTCGCCCCATTAAAATGTATCTGGTTCAATATGCCGATTGCCCCCTATTGCCTACCGAAGCGAGGCCGCGGTTATCCCCTTGCAGCATTTTTCTTTTTGCCCAGATTGCCCAGATCTTCGGCAGGATACTAGCGCACTAAGCTTCCATGTCGTTGGTTGTCTGATAGAGTTTCCGCCATTGCTGGATCAACTTTCTCCGCAGCTTGGAGAATGATATCCTTCATTAATACGAGATGGGTAAACTTCGTCGAGTCATGTTGGTCGTCATTGCATATAGATCAACCATTGCTGCTGGTAGGGCCGAAACAAAATAGGAGGATGGCGTTGTTGTTGAATGGGTTTTCGGGCAAGTTTCAATATGGGATGTCGCTGTGACTTTCTTCTCTCACGCTACAACCGCCCACGAGGCGTTCGAGACTCTGAGCTGGATAACTGAGCTATCCTCTCGGTGTGGGTTCAGAAAACCTGGGGAGACCTTGGGGAAAGTTTTGAGTTTGTGGGGTGGTGGGCAGTCGGGAACCAGTTACAAAAGTGGATTTTTGAAAGATGTCGAGGCGCCGGTCACTCTGCGTGGGCTTACAGTCAAAAGAAAGAGGTTGCGAGATTGGACTGGAGACCTGATGGTGTCTCGGAAATCGAGACCAACCACCAAACGCACGCGTCGTCTGATCATCGAAAAGACTCGCCACATGGCGAGACTAGCAGTAGGCTTTTCGAGAGCCGGGGTCTGGAACACAGGTCCGTGGTCTAACCTGTATAATAGAGTTCAGCGAGTCAGTGAACCATGACACTGTTCGTACCATTTTCTTGGGAAAGGCAGGCGCAAAGTTTCCGCTCCTATTCAACGAGAAACGACGGCGGATTTTCAGCGTTCTTGATAGTGGCTGTTGGACGAAGTCACACCCCATCGGGAGAAAGATTTTGAAAGACCCTCATTTAAGAGGACACAGAGGATTGCCGACAGTGTGCGACCTAATACCTGGTCATAGCCTCATGGATCTCGATGGTGGAATGCTCACTTGATGCTGATCTCTGCTGCAATTTCAGGCGTCAAGTACTCGATTCGCTGGGCAGAGAGCGACTTCTTGTCACAGGTCTGATTCGTGGAAAAGAGCGGAATAGCTCGCTGCCACTGTTAGTGGTTTGCCCAAAATTCCCCATGGCTGACTCGATACCTCGTCCTCAGAATGTATTATCCCTTTGGAGCGGTTTTTCTGGGGCTCCCGGGTCTTCTGGGTGGCCATATCGATGAATTTAGATCGGAAATCAGCCTCTTAAGAGTAAATTTCAAAAGTTCCGCAAGCCCACGTCAACACTGGCAGATTCTTTGCGTATGCTCACTATTAATCTTAATCGGCGGTATACAAACCGCTCCGCAGAAGCAGTATCATCAGCAATGAGAATCTGGAAGTTCGTTTTTCTTAGGTTTTCAGTGAATAGTCATTGCACACCTGGGTCA
This sequence comes from Cladophialophora bantiana CBS 173.52, assembly GCF_000835475.1. Taxonomy (NCBI): domain Eukaryota; kingdom Fungi; phylum Ascomycota; class Eurotiomycetes; order Chaetothyriales; family Herpotrichiellaceae; genus Cladophialophora; species Cladophialophora bantiana. The sequence goes on from NW_015971593.1 coordinate 645,149, forward strand.
GAAGACGATCAATGCGCCGCTGATCCTCGACAGACTGCAACAACTCTTGTTGTCCGATTAGTGCAAGCAGAGTAATACCGAGGCAAGTGACCGGGAGTGGTTAGTATCAAGGAGGACCGAGATCAACTTGCTCACGTTTCGTCGTAGCAAATCTTCGAATAGGCACCGAAGGGAGACGAAGACGAAGTAAAAGGAATGCCCCATCTTGGGTTTGTGTCAAGCCACTAGTTTGTGTTATGAGACTGGCTCCTCCAGCCATGCCTGCACAGATGAAAGAGAAGGTCCATGATGAGGTGGATAATCGGTGGTAGGAACAGGAAGAAGGTCACCAGAGTTGAGATCCGAGGTTGTTGATGCACACTATGCGGGGCTGATGGGCCAACTGCTGGTGCCTTGGCTCGCTACACGTTTCGCGAATCGCCTCAGCCCCGGCTACATGCTGTTCCACCTTACCCTCACCCATCGCCTTGTAGGTGCCTCTCATGATACAAGATCCCATTGCGGATCGACGACTCGGGCGTTGGGCATCATCACAGGTGACCGTGAAAGTATGTGCATCAAACTTTCACTTGGATTTGTCCAGAGGACTTGTCTCAGATAAGAGGACGACAATGCCTTATACAGCCTGTACGCAGAGTCAATCTGACCTTTGTGTTCAATATCGAGGTCATACCAATACTATGCCCTCTCCCCGGCACCTGCAGCGCATATGCTCCCGAGGGCCGCTTTGGGTGTTCTGACGACTCGACAACCTTAGGAAATAGGACAGAAGCAGACAAGCTTGTCTTTAGTGGTGGCCATGCTGACAGTGGGCGGAATGGGAGGGCGTTGGTGCCGTAGAATGAGGATTTAGGAGACTAAAAGTTGGGATGTTTAGGTTTTTGGTTCCTTCCGGAAAAGGAGTACAATGAAATATCAGTTATTGTGTATTAATCCATTTGAAAGATCATCGAGGTGAAGTAATCTCATATACTTGGGGAGCTTCATTTCTCTGCGACGGTAATACGAGGTAGAGTCAAAGCAACCACGAGCCTTCACGCCGCCCTGAGCCATCTTCGTCTCTCGGGAGTCCAAGGCGCCACCCCGGCCTAATGGTTTATATGCGTAATCGCGTTTACCCAAGCTTTCTTCTCGGCTTCAACCAAGATGACGTTGCAGAGCGCGGCCAACAAGCCAAACAGATGGCCAGGATCTACGAGCGAGCCAAGACAGTGCTGGGGCAGCCATCTCCCAGACGCAGCCGCGTAGCGTTGCCTTCGCAGTTCCTGGGAGTGCTTATCCCCTCGCTCTCCGGGCAGACGGCAAGCATCGAATCAGAGGGTACAGCTATGGTCACAGACAATGAATGGAGAGGGTAAAGACTTGGAAGTTGGGTCTTTTGATATTTGGTGACGACGACACAATTTACACACTTGGATTTTTCTGATTCCTCGTCGAGGGTTTCAAACTATCACCTTTTTTTTTTTATCAACTTATACTAAAGATTTCGCTCTGATGTGGGCAGTCAAAATATCTTGCAATTTTTGTGGGAAGTTGACTTGGCCAATGGAATCACTTTGCTGGTTGCTAGCCTATCGATCTATTGGTGGAAAAAAAAGGTCAATAGTCAACCTTTACAATGTACCAGCTTTAAAGAATCAGAAACGCAGGGGAGAACATTTCCCCGTAATTTGTTATAGCTCTGCGAAGATGGAGGGGCGAGGGCCTGTTGCTTGGTGCATGGAACGTTTGATGGCGTGCTGCTAGTGAAAAAGCCTGGCGACAAACTCGACCCGAACAGCAGTGCCGCCATTTAAATCAAGCAGTGCCGAAGGACGACTTTGGAACTTGGTATCATGGTCGTAAAGAACCACAATCACTCTGGAATCGAATACTGTTGACAAACATGGCTCAAAACATATATCTCAATAAATTGGAGGGCATGTCTGTCCTGATCATCGGCGTCGCAGAAGCCTGCGTCGAAGAGTCGCCAATCCGTACGTCTCATCGTCGCACCAGTCCAAAATCGACTCGACCATCTCAAGCCTCCAGAAAGCCGACCCGCACAACAAGACCAAAATCACGGGCATCGCGTCCAAGCTGGTCGATGGAGCTACGCTCGAGTCCAATGTCAAGCAGGTCTTCCAGCAAATCAATGCCGAACTGGACCACATCGTCTTCACGGCCGGTGATCCGCTTGCCATCAAACCTCTCGAGTCCATTGACATGGCAACGCTCAAGCAAGCGGGCAGGGTGCATTTCTTCGCACCCTTCTTCGTGGCAAAACACGGTCGCCACTACCTCCACAACAACAACCGAAGCAGCATCACCTTCACCGCGGGCACGATCGTGTAGTAGCCGAATAAAGACCGGACGCGAAGAAGGCACTCCTCCAGAAGTAGGGCTTATCCCTGACCACGGGAGTGGTTGGGAGTGTCGAGGAGGTGATGAAGGCCCGAAATACTACCAGTGCAGTGGTGGAGAGCAATGGAGAAGCGTCGGTTGCGTAGGTAGCTATCAAAACCGTGGTAGAGGGAGAGGTGTGTCCGCACGAGAGGCGAAAATCCCGGCCGTGGTAAAAGCTGCGAATCTTAAGACTGTATCAATATATATTATAGACAATAATAGACTTGCATGAATTGACAGAGACATTGAATCGAGCACGTTTCTGGCTGCAGCTATAGTATCGGACACAGAAAGGATGTATCAGGGACCTACGCAACGCAGTAGGTACAAAGGAATTGGAGTAGCTGAATGCCTTGTTCTATTTACGTAGCCCTATTGACAACGACTCAACGCTTGAGAAAAAGGAAGAGTTCTCTCTCAGCCGATTCAGGTGAGAGGAGACTCTTATAGCTTCCCCTCTTTCTGTCACGTGAAAAGGGTAAGGCAGCGTTAACCGATAGCCTTGTGCCTCAACCGTCCTTTGCCTTATCCTTTCCTTTTCTTTCTATACCGTCCACCCGATTCGGGTGGAGGGCGTAGAGTACTTGGGGACAACGGTGGGCTCGTGACAGGATGATTGAATTGTTTTCTTTTACGGTCAACGGGGATCCGAATGAACACCAAATGCCCTCATGATGTTTTAGACATTACTTTATCTACCAACCCCGCATGTCTATAATCTTTCTGTCCGTCGCCTTGCTAAAATTCCAAGTCAAAAGCCAGAGTCTCGTCGGCGATCTTCCCTACGAGCGCGATCGGTATGCCAACCATGGATTACCAGGCATACAGTTTGTAAATTGTGTCTCATCCGCTTACTCGCCGCGGATAGGAGGCTCGACATAGACTTCCAAAAACGGGGTTCCTTCTAGGATCGCCACAGCAGCGTGTTCGAATCCCTTGCCTGCGCGCTCGTGGCTACAAGTGGCGGGCCCGTTTTCATGGCAACCAGGCCTGTATCATCGGCATCCACCAGCATTTGAGAGTGGTTTGCCTCCGAGGCCGCGGGATTCCTGCATACCTGAGACTTCCCCGAGGAATGTGCTACACACAGAAGCAAACCTCTCAAGATCCTTCGGCTCGATATCCTTCTTGAACTTGGGAAGGGCATTTTCGGTCCCGTCAGCTTGCTCTGCATCGAGGGATGATGGGACAAGGTAGCAATTACCAATGTGGTAGAAGCCCATCTTCGCGATTTATCAGTCTAACAAACACGGACGCCGTAAGCTATCAAATTGATGCTGGCACGGACGTTTTCCGCAAAGGAGGGAATTCAACTTCGATATTGAGTGGCTGTACTCTTATAAGTCGCTCCTTGTTCCATCACGACTTACTGGGCACTAATAAGTAATACATTGCCGGAAATGTAAGCTATGCCTTGGCCCCTGACAGGGTCAACCACTTCTTGGTCAGTGGTGAGTTCGTCTACTGGTGTTTGCCTAGTCCAAGTCTTCTACCAAAAGGTTCTTCGGCCGTCGATTGATGTGGTGAACTGTGATGATCCCTACTGCAGAAGTCAAGAACGCCGAGTGACCGGGAATACGGCGTCGGACTGACTACAAGAGGCAAGGCAACAGGGAGATTTTCGACCGAAAGCAACGTGACACCCTCTCCATTTCGACGCCAGGTCCTTTTGAAAAGCCAGAGTACCAGTGAGAGCCAATGAAACTACGATATGATATATTCTGGCCCGGCTCTTTCAACTATACGTTATTTGCGCCCGTACACCAGACCCTAGATCCGCGTTCGGAAACCTCTGAATGTGTTCTTATTGAATTCGCGTGTGCTCTTCCGGCATCCTGTCGCTTGTCTGGCTGCCGACAGGCCTCCTCATCAATCTCGCTGCTTGGTTATTGGTGAGACTTCGGATCCCTCGATTCACGAGGCCTCACGAAAGATCCAGAAAGGATACCGGATGTCAACGCAACTATTGCACAGGAATCCCGAAGTTGATGACCCAGACTTGTGGGCCTGTGCGTTCGACTCGTCTACGGAGCAGGATTTATTCGGTGCCATGCCTAGTCCAGAGCACATCAACTTCTGGACTTAACTTTAGCACTAATGTGCTGATCTATGACGACGTTTTACTCCATCTTGCTTATTGTAAAGACTTGGCGAAGACTTTGCTCCCCTCGGCTCACGGCTGATCATACATGGACGACGGAGGACAGGGTTTTCGTACGATACTAATACCTACATAGGTAACACGCATCGAGACATGCAACTCGCCAACACTTACATACCTATCCGCACCGCCGGAGCCTCGCTTAACCAGCTTTCGCCCCAGCAAGAACCCCACATGGCTCGAATGGGTTCCCAAAACGAGACACACACCTCCCAAAAGAGGCAACTATCCCCCTACCTCCATTTCCCAGCAAATGCATGTCAGAACTTTTATTTCGACGCTTAATCTTCCTTCCATGCACGATTCTGCATACTAAGCCCGACAGGAGGGACGAGGGAGAGAGACGTGGCACACAACCAGTAGTAATGTGGCAGGAATTTGGCCATGGTCTTTCCAGAGTATCAGTGTCAGACGAGACAAATCCGAATACATATAGACACGAGAAACTGAATGAGTAAGGTATGGTCGGAGCCAGTCATGTTGACTTGTGGCGTAATAGAATTCATTACTACAAAGAAACATGTCATGCTTCAAAGTCGCAATAACGTGGTAATATGGTTAGAAGAATCGTCCCGCCTTCGCATCTTCAACCTTCCCATTGCAGGCAGAAAGTTCAAAGTTGCAAACCCTCTGTCCTTCCTCCAATCTCGAACCTGGGAATTCACACTTGTTCCTCGTGCAGGTCCTCCCAAACTCGGCTTTTACACACTCCAGCTCCCCAATTCACAAAGGGACCTTGAATCTATGCTTGAACAGAAATGCAGCAGTTATAGCATTCGAGTCAGGAAAAGGGTTACCGTGGTCCCAGCAGTTTTTGGCGCAAGACCGGGTTTGTATCCTTCGTGAGTCTTACTGCGCCGTCGAGTTGCACGCAAGTGAGTCGCACATTGTCATGCTTGATAGACTTTGCCAAAGGCATGAAGAGATTTTGCCGCGCGCTGCTTTAAGCTGTCCATATTCTTTGGCTGAAATATAATGGTGCAAACAGATTGTGGCCTCTGACACGAGTCCCGTGGCAGGTTTGCCTCATGACCCACTTCCAGTCCTGCTCGGTCGGGCTAGCATTGGTTGGAAACAGATAGATCTTTTGGATCCGTTCCATTTGGCCACGGATCCAAGCAATCTGGCCTTTTCTGATCTTGCCCATCAAGGGCCCGGGTTTTGCGATCGGATTCGACGGCGAAACCCCCATCGCTCGCGCCTTGAGGAATCCCGCCAGCGGCGCCATGATGAACCAGCCGCCTATGGCCGCGGCAGCGCGCACGTGGTCTTCCATGGTCATCTCGACCTCGTTTCCAAACGGGTCGACGTAATTCGCCAGCCGACGAAGCTCCACAGGCACATGGGGGTATTCCCTGTGTTCGTCGGGAAACGCCGGTGTGGTTCTGTTGCCCAGATGGAACGGCACCGAAGCGCAGAACCTGTCCACGATCTCTTGGATTTGCCGGTCGACGTGAGGCTCGATTTCCGGGTCAACGGCAATGCCGAGGTCCTCAAGGCCCCTGATGCATAATGCAATAAGACGGAGTGCTCCACCGTGAGAACTCCGAGCTGCATTGTTGACGTGAGAGACTGCGAGGGAAGAATAAACGTCGCACATGTTTTCATAGACGCCAGCGTCGCGGATGGATTGATGTAATTCGGACGCCGGAATAGATACCGGTTGCCATGACCTGGGGAGCGCATCCCTCCACGCTTGCAGCCTCTTCTCGAGGGCAAGTGCCCTCTCCAAAATGACCCGATAGAAGTCGGCTAAGCTGAGGCCAGCTCCTTCAGGGCCCTCGCCGGCCAATACATGCAATTCTGCAAGCTCAGCATTTAACAGATCAAGCTTTGCGGAAGGAAGGACTGCGGTGTCTTCGGCAAGGAGTTCCGGATCCAGCTCCACCTTTCGCCCGTACTGTAACGAATAATTGATATGGCGACTTCTCATGGCATTGAAGAGCCGCTGGGAGAGCGGGCTGTTGAAGTCATCTTTCCCTCTGTGCTTGAGCAGAGCCACCGCACCTTGCTGGTGGGTGCCCGTGTCAACAAAGTGCACAAACCGCCGATTGAGGGAGTCGTAAAAGTCGAGCATGAACACTGTGGCCAGAGTTTCGTCCGTTTTGCATTCCACAGGGTCTTGCAGCAAAGATTTTAAGAGAGTGACGGCCCTTGCGTAAGATTCTCGAGCACGGTAAGAATCGACGTATCGGGTCATCCACATGACTGTGATATTGACAGCGACCGCATTGACAGCTTCAGCCAACGCCGAATAAGGGGCGGTGTTCAAGTATATGGGAAGGATGTGTTCGATGAAGATGTTGGTACTCGGATCTCGGGGAATATTGACATAGTTGGTGAAGAAGTAACACAGCGACTCCACCTCGACATTTCGCGACGGTGGCGCCAAGAGAGCAAGATCAAGGGCACAATCGACATCACTCGTCGGCGACGGCGTATTCGTGAGGTTGGGAGTGCTGTCCCCTAAATTGTTAGCAGGGGTGTGTATCTTTTTCTGCCGTTTCGGGGCGCTCTTATGCGAGACGATGAACGTCTCGTCTTTGTGGACAGCGTCGAACAAGTCTCGATATCCGGGGCATTGCTGTTTCCTTTTGAAGCAATTGCCGCACTGAGGCCGTTTCTCATCGCACTTGATCGATCAGTATGATATTGGGCAGCGAGACTGGACTGGTCCGCGACGTACCTTGACACGCCGTTTCCTACACGAGTGACATCCTTTACTGGGTCCTTTATAAACCATCTTTGTTGACTCACCCGAATTTCGTCGCTTATGGAGATGGACGAGAGTGGTATGATCAGAATGACTTCTTGGTGCGTAGCCTCATAATTAACTAGGCAAGACGATTAACCAAACCTGAGGGCCGCAAAATCTGATAGAAGGGCCATCCGCGCGCATCTAGGCAGCCATCATACCATTTAAGTTGAAACCGTATCTCCGGGGGCACCCTGTGCAGATTGCTATCGATGAAATGATATGTCTCGACCAAGCGGCGCTGAGAAGATTTGTTTGCTCCGACTTGGCAATGGTGGCTGTGCTCCCTAAAGTCCTGCCGATTCCATCAATTGTGCATTAGGGCTGCTCGATTATGGGTTTCCGGTGATGAAAGGGGTTTGGTGTTCGAAGCCGAACTCGTGGCACACAGAGCAGACTTCATACGCGTTCCTGTGGCTGGGCCGAGAATGACGACAATAGTGGTTTGACGGGGTCAGTTGGGGTGTGCATGGCGCTGATGGGTCCCTCTTAAATGGCACTGGGCCCCTGTACTCAAGCCGACTCCTTACGCGAATACGCATGGCATTGATGCAAATAAGCTCGACTGTGTAAGGATGCCTTCCTTACCTTACTTCATGCTTAGCCTTTGCTCCCCATCTCAAATTCGACTTCCCAGGGAAAGTAAGTCATGTTCAACCGACCACCACAAAAAGAGTTCGACCTCAGCTGAACTAATTGGGCGGGAATCCCATCGCAATGCATTTAACATGACGGGTCGAGTATGCCGAGTTTGCCGAGAGTAATACGATGATAGAGACGATTCCCGGGCGTCCGTGGATCATTTTTCATAAATGGTTTATTCTTCCTCCAAGCAGCTCTCACTCATTGACCTACATACTTGCAGAACAGGTCCCTAGCTATGCGAAATCTACTGCTCCAAGACTAGATGCTGCCGTTCTTCTCTGCAGCGCAAATTAAGGCGTATTAATTGTGGGGGTTCGGGACTGATGAATCAAGCAGTTAGACAGAACAGATGCACCAGAATGCGCTGGCACCACGACAAAAGTGCGAGAAAAGACAGTCCAAACCACCACCCATTCTTTTGATGGGCACCGCCAACCTCACCACAATTGCCGTTGAAAGGGAAGCCGTCACTATCAGGTCCGTCATCATTTACCAAAGCCGCGAAGCCATACTGGCCCGGGGTGCAGCAGGTGGTACCGTCATGGCGATGAATAATTGGCACTAATCGCTGGCCGGATGTGGGGCGAAGAAGCCGCCGATGGCACAGTTTGGATGGGTGATGCACGACATGCAGCAGTTGTATTCGGCGGTGTCTGTCGTGACCCCAGTAACGCCAACGACCCCAGAGCCAGGTCAGAGATTACGCCGGAAATCCAATAGCCGTACACCGACATGCCGCAAACACCACAAATGCTGGGACCGTGCTGGTCAAGGTAGGTCCAGGTGGTGCTTGGTGCCACCACAGTGATGGGGATGGTGGATGCCAGGGTTGGGCCGGTCACGGTTTGAGTGGTACCTGTCCACGACGGCTCGTCTGGAATCCAGCTTTCTCGACGCCGAATCCCGCTTTCGCTTTGCCGCTGAACCGGGCAGCGTCTTCAGGATGGGCAGGCAGCTGGATGGATGTTATAGGTACGGTCGACGTCCCGGTAGTAATGGTGGGTTGAGGTCGTCGTCATGGTGGTATCAGTAGCCGTGGATATCGGCGCTGTTGAAGTGCTGGTATCAATCTCCGTAAGAGTTGTGGTCGGGGTATCCTGTACGGCTCGTTAGTCAAACTCTGTCAAACAGCCTTACGAGACTGGGATCGAGGAACCCACCGTCGCCTCTGACAAACTAATTGTAGTCGTGACAGTGGATGTCACTGTCGAAGCTGTCAATGCAGCTAGCGGAGTGCCAGTCACGACAGGAATAGTTGTGTCGGTTTTGGTGTTTGTGACTGTCGAAGTCACGGTGCTTGTTGAGGAAACCGCAGCGCCACTGTATCTCGACGAGTAGGCCGTGTAACATTGTCCCGTATGCTGTCTCCGTGGTTGGTGAAGGGTTGCCAGCAGAGAGCTACCGTGAAGGCCAGCGAGACCTACTGTAAACGGCGAACATCATCTTTGTATGTAGGATCGTCCTTCATGGGGATGTATGTATTTTCCTCGGACCCGTGCTTTGCATCCGTAGGGACTTTGTAAACGATGTATGGAGTAGGGTGTAGATGTGAGCTATGGTTCAGTTTTCGATTTTGGCTCGGTGGCCATTTCCCCATCTCCAGGAATTGGCATAGCCAGGTGACCTCTGCATCCAAACTCTGATGAATCTTAATTTGAGGCTCGCAGGGAAAGGAAAAGGATGGCGTTTGTGCTGTTAGTCCACTCTGGGCAAGTCTGACAAAATGAGGTAGGTATTCCAAGTTTTGCGACTGATAGTCTCAGGTCCAACCAGCATGTTTGCCAGGAACCCAAAGAATACTTCGGTCTGGGGTACAGTAGGAAGACGCTTGATAAAGGTTTCAGCATATTCTCATTTGGCCGTCTACCTATCAATCCATATCAAAGCTCACCAAGGCATCTGAACGCCATTCTGATCCCAGAACTTTCCACCGTACGTGGTCTTGTCGGCCTTGTCGAACACCGAGATCAATCCATTGACAGAATCCTCCAACTTTACTGGAACCTCTTCTGCCTTCATACCTGCGAACTCGGCGGCAGTATTGCCCATGGCTGTTCAATCCAAAGTCAGCACCGTTGCATGAGAAATCACCATGCAGGAGACATACCTGTCTGAACCCAACCTGGCTGCATGGCAACCACAGCAATCCGATCCTCCTCCCGGTGAATTCGGCTTACTGCCCAATTCACAGCTGCCTTGGACATACCGTACGCGATCATTGGCAACGGGTAGCTGTCTTGGAGAGTGTTACTGCCAATATTGGAGGAGATGATAAAGAACTTTGGTGTCTGCTTAGAGGCACTCAATAGTTCTTGGGTGGCCTGGTAGAGCAATATGGGCGCTAAAGTGTTGACCTCCAAATGCTCCATGATGGTTTCTGCGGAAGCTTCTTTGGCAGGACCGAAGTGTTTCAAAATGCCCGCGTTGGCCACCACGATATCAAGGGCAGAGATGTTTTGAACCGCCTTGAGGAAGTCGACGAGGTCCACAGCCGCTGTTTTTGATGAGGCATCGTACTTGGCGACCACAATCTTGCTGCCAGGGCCAACAGGTAGGGAAGTCAGGGCTTTGGCAGCTGCAGAATCAGGCCCATCTCGAATGGCGGCAATGGCTAGTGTGCTGGGGCGAGATGCGTATGTGGAAAGCAATCCTTTGCCGATGCCGGATTTGCTTCCGGTTACGAGAATGGTATTGGCGAAAGACATGATGACTTTGGGAATGAGGTGCTGGCTTGATGGATGGTGAGGATAGGAATTGTGCTTTGGAGGCTGGTTTGGTATCTTGCTGACTTTGTCTTGCGATGATGGACGGAGAATTCTTGCTGCACAAGATTGACTCTGTTATATGCTTGCAGGGCTTGGACCTTGCCCGCCTTCATGACCTTGAGTTTGGCAAGCCAGTTCCGTCTCTTTCCATACTGTCTCAGCGGCGCGTAATTCCTACGAGCCATATGGTTTCCCAATAGAGAGCCTGGTCCTGCTGCAGTGGTGTTGGCCTCGGGCGGATGACACAGCAGAAGAATAACAACAATAGATTCGAGGGCTCCGGTAAGGGAGCAGCAGCCACAACATCCCAAAGTGGAAACTCTTGCAGAGCGGTTGTGTTCTCCCACTCGAATGCTTCATGGTCAAGAACTTCCACGAGAGCTGACCAACCAACGACGTCGGCGTCGTCTGATTGGTAGAATTTTCATTTCCGGATTGGGTCAGTGGTCTCCCTCTCCTGCTGAGGCCGCTTCACTGGGCAGAGTTAGTGAGGTATTGATATGCGTATGGAGATATCGGGAACAATTGCTAACGATGGTGATACTGTGCAATCACTACAGGCCGCATCTCTTGAGCAGCTGAGCCCTGATGTGGCACCGCCATCCGAGCCTTCTCTTCACATTTGATTACTCGTAGTATCCCTTGCACCCCCTTTCGCCATCATTTTATTAACCCTCACGCACGCAACCTGCACTTAGAGGTGCATGAGGGAGATCAACGATGACGGGATAAAATGAGCAAGCCGCCTGAATGATTTATAGACCAGGATCGGAGACGTTGATGAAACTCTCGGCTAAGTTGCCTGATGAAAGGGATTTAATGCACTCCGCAGGGAGACTTTCTTGAATGTCCAGATATCCAGGATACCGGCCTCAAGACGTTACTGATGGTTCAATACCCGTTAATTCGCCCGTGGTGGTCGAGTCAGACGATCTCGATGCCCAGTTATTGCTCAAAATGATCCCAAGATAACAACAGGAGGCGCAAAATGGCGCCACAACCCGCGACCACTCCCACCACTTCGAGCGCCACGTCCACGCCAACTCCCTCGCCGGCGCCCTCTCCCATACCCCCCCCGGTACCTGTCGAGACTCATCCCAACCGAGGCAAACCACAGGTCAATCGAATTGCCCCAGATCCGAATCGTCTTGCTCCCGAAGATGCATACAAGACTTTCTCACCGCCCCGACTGCGGCCGGTGCCTGAGATCAGTGGCTCTGCGGCCGCAAGTGCTGCCGCTGCTGCTCTCCGACCAGCAGTTGCGTCTCTACGAGCACCGCCAGCTATCCCCCCAGTCGCTGCTAGAATAGCCGAAGAGAGACTACGGGCAGCCAGCAAGAGACGGAAGCAACCTCACGTTTGGAAGAAATTACTGTGGATAAAGCAGCATGGGTTCCCTGACAACTATACCGACACCGAGACCTTTCTGGACCACCTGCAGCGAAATCCGCGGCTGAGGCCCTACGATTTCTGGCCATTGGTGGCAGATTCAGCTGTCATTGTGCAGCACGTTTGCTCCGTGGCCATCTTCATATGTGCCTATGCCGGAATCTACCAAGGCCGTCTGTCACCTGTCTCGGTGGTAACCTGTGGCACGATTCTGACGGTGGGTGGTTGGATTGTGTGGGACCATTGGATGGGTCAACAGGAAGCAGAAGAGTTGGCGGCACTTCACAAGGCGAACCGGCTCTCAGTCGACGTCGACGACGGCTCAAGTACAAGCTCTGGAGGCTCTTCCAAACTTCATATGAACGGCAATGGCCATGTCGGCAATGGCCATGTGAACGGCACGCTGGCAGGCCGAGGCGTTGGTCTGAAGCTCTCGACCGCCGACCTTGGAGTCAAGAACCACGAATCCAAGTTCCCTGGGAAGCATGGCCAGTCCTTGTCCAAATCATCCTTCCAGTCGATTTCTCCCATCGACCCATTGGGCGAGAGCTCAGTGGAACCGTTTCCAGATCTGCGGCCAACGACCTCCCGACCACAAGCACCCCAGTCTCCCAGCATAGTGTATAGTCCAACCACATTACCGGCTACGATATCTCCGCGAAACCAAGCGCGGCTCAAAACGCTCAAATCTGCTTCTTTGATCTACTTTGCTCTGTTGGGGCTGTCGCCTATCCTCAAGTCCCTCACAAGATCGACATCATCAGATTCCATATGGGCGCTGGCGACATGGCTTCTCATCATCAACATATTCTTCTTCGACTATGGAAGCCTTTACTTGCCCAAAAAGCCAGGGAATGCGGGGCGAGTGCCTGGAATATCAAACGCCACAGCCACGGACCCAGCACCCCCTCAATTGAGTAATACTTTCCGGCCGCCTCCATTTCCGTCCTCTCTATCGACCAATGCAGCCTTGATGGCCAGCACGGTGCTTGCTTCGCGCCTGATGACAACTACTGCTGTGTTCAGCCTGACACTGTTTTCGATCCAAGTGTTTGGTCTGTTTCCGGTATTCCGGCGGCATCTCCATTACAATTCGTTTAAGCTACATCTGCTTCTCACCTTCGCGCTGGTAACTATGTCCACCTGCGGCTTGGGGTTGGTTTTATCCAAATCCTATACACACACATATGGCAACTGTGGGCTCTGCTGGGGTTGGATCTGGCATGTGATTCTTCGGAGTACAATCGGATTTATAGTCGGAGGACTCAGCACAGCATTTGTCATGGGAGGATGTTCATGGTGGCTGATCGGGCTCCAGCGGTATAAGAACGTGGTGATTGGGCCCTGGGATCCTGCCAAACCTGTACTTGCCGGCGGTGTCTATGGCAGAAGTCGAACGGGGACTGACTGAGAGATCTCACCCTTGATGACATCCCAGACAGCCTTGGGTGGGATTAAATCAAGAGGGGGATTAGTTTCCCATGGAAAAACCAGGGTGGCACATTCCGTCCCGGTATCGGATCCGAGGTCACCACCATTTTCGGAATTGGAGAAGTAACAACAGTTCGCAATCCGCCGGCATTTTCGAGACACTAGCAGCATCGAAGCTTGGACGAAGATGTTTCGGTATGGCCCTCGATCCCCAGGCGCGAGAATGCCGCTCGTCGCACCTTCTCCAATATCGGGAGAGGGGTTTTTCTTTTCTGTCTCTCGAGATAGACATAAGGCAAAAGGCAAAGGGGAAAATCGAGGACAACTGCGGGGTCGACACCAATGACGAGCATCTTTCGCCGCATCCCTCCTTCTCCCTCTCCCTCGGGGATCCGCTGCTTGATATTACAAAACAACCACATTTTGCACATCCCTCTCTTTCCCGTTCGTCCATTCAATCCAGCTCGTAGCCAAAGACCATTCTATACGAAGCAAAAAACCATGGCTCCTAATCTCCCCTTTGAACTAAAGGACCCAGACCTGCTGCACCAGGATTCCTACGTGCACGGCCAATGGGTTCAAGCAAAGAGCGGCAAGCGCTTCGACATCATCGACCCCGGCTCAGACAAGGTCTGGGCCTCGTGCCCGGACAATGCAGTCGAGGACGTCGACGCCGCCATCCAATCTTCGTACAAGGCCTTCCAGGAATACCGCATCCTCAACCCGCGCAAACGGGCCCAGCTTCTGATGAAGTGGCACGAACTCATCACCGCCGCCAAAGAAGACCTTGCCAAGATCCTCACCTACGAGACGGGCAAACCTATTGCCGAGGCCATCGGTGAGCTTGACTACTCGCTGGGCTTCACCTGGTGGTTTGCCGGCGAGGCGGAGCGCATTCAGGGCTCTGTCTTCACCCCGTCGGCCCCGAACAGACGAACTTTTGTCATCAAGCAGCCGATCGGCGTCGCAGTGGCTCTGGTGCCTTGGAACTTCCCCATCGCCATGATCCTGCGGAAAGCAGGCGCCGCGTTTGCAGCCGGATGCACCATGGTCGTGAAACCCAGCCCAGAAACCCCCTTGACATGCTTGAGCCTTGCCCATCTGGCCACCAAGGCTGGCTTTGCTCCTGGCGTCTTTAACGTCTTGACAACCAGTCTCGAGAACACTCCTTCCCTCAGTGAAGCCATGTGTGTGCACCCGCTCGTTAAGAAGGTCACCTTCACTGGGTCCACCCGCGTGGGCAAGATTGTGGCAGGCCTCTGCGCCAAGAACCTCAAGAAGTGCACGCTCGAATTGGGCGGCAACTGTCCCTTTATTGTCTTCGACGACGCCGACCTCGAGCAGGCACTGGCGCAGTTCATGGCTCTAAAATGGCGGCATGCAGGCCAGGCCTGCATATCGGCTAACCGTCTGTACGTACAAGCGGGGGTGTACGAGAAGTTCACGCAGATGCTGGTGGAAAAGACAAAGGCCCTCAAAGTCGGCCACGGCGCGGAGAAGGGCACGACCATGGGTCCCGTGACCACGCCGCGTGGCCTGGCAAAGGCCGAAGAACAGGCTGCCGACGCGATCAAGCACGGCGCGAGGCTGCTCCTTGGATCCGGTAAGGCGCACAAAGGCGCCACCGCGGAGGAGGGCGCTGGTGCCGGAAAGGGGCTGGGTGGATATTTCATGGATCCAACCATCCTAGCGGACATGAACGATGATATGCTCCTGGCCAAGGAAGAGACGTTTGCCCCCGTCACGGGTATTTTCAAGTTTGAGAAGGAGGAGGAGGCCGTCAGGTGGGCCAACGACACGTCCATGGGTCTGGCGAGTTACGCCTTCACCAAGAACGTGGACCGACTGTGGCGGATGTTGGAGAACTTGGAGGCGGGCATGATTGGATTGGTAAGTTTATTCTTCTTCCTAAGTCTATGACTGTACAAAATCCCCTTCCCCGTAACCCAAAAAGGGAAGAGAGGAACAGAGAGAAGGACAAGGGGGGGAGGAGGAGAAGAAGAAGAAGAAGAAGAAGAAGAAGAAGAAGAAGAAGAAGAAGAAGAAGAAGAAGAAGAAGAAGAAGAAGAAGAAGAAGAAGAAGAAGA